>NW_026782777.1:0-57662 GCF_031769215.1 Ylistrum balloti | reverse complement strand
ATTAAGAAACCATCTGTACTACTGTGTACTTACGGTGTAGGAAGTTATCCTGAACTTCTGTTAACACTGTTAACAGTCGTAGGGTATGTCCACCAGAAACAATTGTCATTAAGAAACCATCTGTACTACTGTGTACTTACGGTGTAGGAAGGTATCCTGATCTTCTGTTAACAGTCGTAGGGTATGTCCACCAGAAACAATTGTCATTAAGAAACCATCTGTACTACTGTGTACTTACGGTGTAGGAAGGTATCCTAATCTTCTGTTAACAGTCGTAGGGTATGTCCACCAGAAACAATTGTCATTAAGAAACCATCTGTACTACTGTGTACTTACGGTGTAGGAAGTAATATCCTGATAACTTCTGTTAACAGTCGTAGGGTATGTCCACCAGAAACAATTGTCATTAAGAAACAATTGTCATTAAGGTATCCTGATCTTCTGTTAAAGTCGTAGGGTATGTCCATCTGTACTACTGTGTACTTACGGTGTAGGAAGGTATCCTGATCTTCTGTTAACAGTCGTAGGGTATGTCCACCACAAACAATTGTCATTAAGAAACCATCTGTACTACTGTGTACTTACGGTGTAGGAAGGTGTTAACAGTCGTAGGGTATGTCCACCAGAAACAATTGTCATTAAGAAACCATCTGTACTACTGTGTACTTACGGTAATGAACACCGAAAAGATTGATTGCAATGACAAATGTTTATTTACAATGATGACAATAAAGAGATTAAATAAAAAAAAAAAATGTTTATTTACAATGATGACAATAAAGAGATTAAATAAAAAAAAAACCCACACGTCACACTCACTAATTCACTCATTCACAAACACAATTATTACAAGTTACAGTCTGTAGCTACACACACAACGACGAATGGGATCCTGGTACAGTTCCGGTGCAATACAGTCGCTAACCTGCAACCACGCTCAATCCAGAGCCAAGAGGTATAAACACATCAAGCAGCACCATGCTTGCTTGAAACGCCCAAATTGGCAAACTCACTAGTGTCCAAGACACGACAGGAAAGCTGGGATGTACACACTAGTGTCCTTGACACGACAGCCATCCCAATAGTAGATATACTGTGACTCAGCCTCCAAGCAAGTCGCTGACCCTGGCCTACGTAACGACCCAACACATGTATTCCATGCTGACCTTGACCCTGGCGAAGAGAACTTATCCGGTCGGTCCTGACGCTGGAGTCACAATGAGTTGGCACAGCTGACTGGTCCTGGCTTGATAGCTGAGAATCCTAGTCCGTTATGTGAAGCTACAATAATACATAGTGGAAAATAATGCTGTAGTCACACAGATTCACTCTCACCTGGCATACTAATTAACTAATAATTAATTATCAATAATATAAATATTCATTAATATATTGTAAATATACGTAAATCAATATAATAAAGATAAAGGGATAAGTGTGCGGCTCCAAATGGCTATAAAAACACGACTCAGCACAATTCATAGAAGTTGGCGTCTCACGGCTTCCATACTTTTTTACCCAGTGCGCGTACACACTCCAACTAACGCTATAGCTCTAGCTCAGAGCTTCCATAGAATTTTAAAATGGACAAGAACTCTATATTTATTAAATAATTCTACACACAACAATCTATTATGTTTATATTATCTAAATACACCAGAAATCAATAGGAAGTATGAAATTAAAATGATATAGCAGAAACACACCACAAAACAAGTGTACTACATGTATCAACAATAGTTACGCATGATTGGAGCGCACCGACACCTCGATTGCTTGACCCGATAGATTTGACGGCATGGATAAAATAATGCCAGAAAAAAAACATATGGAAACGGAAGAAAGAAACATAACTTACCACAGTCTGTCGTCTGTGCCTTGTTCACAATATCGGAAACAGCTATATTTACATATCGGTTACACGAACTCACAAAACTGTGGACCGTAAACAAGTGTCCATTTCGTGCACAACCGGTCAAGCCCGTGACGTATATCCGCCCAGTGGTGCGGACAATTAAGAGTCCTTACACCGCAAAACAAACTCAAATTAAAACTTACCATTTATAGACAAACTATACATGCTTACGTGACAGTTTTCCCCCTGCTTTCGAAGAAAGTGGATACACTTTCTCATACTCACGGAACATGTATTCCTAGATTCTGCTCAAATAGTCCGCTCCAACGTTGTCGGAACCCTTGATGGCACGAATCCTCAATCTGTATGGCTGTAGGAGTAACGCCCATCTCATAAGTCTGGCATTCGCAGTTTTTGATCTGTGCAAGTAAGTTAATGGGTGATGGTCTGTCTCAAGGATAAACTCTTTCCCATAGATGTAAGGTTCAAACTTCTGGACTGCCCAGACAATTGCCAAACATTCCTTTTCTATAATTGCGTAGTTCTTTTCCCTGGCAAGTAACTTCCTGCTGGCGTAGGCGACAGGCATTTTCTGTCCGTTTTCTTCCTGCAGCAGCACAGCACCCAAGCCAGTATCCGATGCGTCTGTTCGGAGAATGAACTGTTGCTCCAAATTTGGAAGTCTGAGCACCGGTTTAGCTGTTAGCATGTTCTTGAGAGTAGAGAATGCCTTATCGTGCACTTCGCTCCAAAGAACTTTATTTGGACATCCCTTCTTCGTCAGATCAGTCAAGGGGGCGGCAACTGCTGCGAAATTAGGAATGAAACGCCGATAGAATCCGGCCAACCCCAAAAAAGAGCGAACTTGTTTCTTTGTCTCTGGTCTCTCTGCGTTTTTGATGGCCGTCACTTTCGACTCTTCCAATTCCAATTTTCCATCACCAACAATGTGACCCAAACAAGTCAAACTGGAAAATCCAATCGAGCATTTTGTTGGTCTTGCTGTTAGCACTGCTGCTCGAAGCCTTGCAAAAAGATCGCGAAGTACTTCCATATGTTCTTCCCATGTGTCTGTGTAAATCAATATGTCGTCGATGAAGTTATCGATGTGTTCCATACCAACTAAAAGTTTCCTCATCAGCCTACTAAATGTTGCCGGCGCATTTACTAAGCCAAACGGCATTACCTTAAACTGGAAAAGGCCTTGTGGAGTTGAAAAGGCTGTCATCTCTTTTGCGTCTTCCGAGAGCGGCACCTGCCAATAGCCTTTACTGAGATCCAGTTTGGAGAAGTATCTTGCACCCGCTACCCGAGAGAAAATATCATCTGTGTTTGGCATCGGCTCGGCATCAAATACCGTGACTCGATTTAGTCTCCTGAAATCAATGCAAAAACGATTCGTCCCCTCCTTTTTCTTGACCATTACAACAGGAGCCGAGTATGGGGATGATGATGGCTCGATAACGTCCATATCCAACATCTTCTGCACCTCTTCTTTGATCACCTCCTTGGTAATATAAGGCAAGGGGTATTGTTTCACATGAACGGGAGCATCGGTAGTAGTCCTGATCTCATGTTGGGCGAGATTTGTCCGGCCTGGAAGATCAGTTAGCACATCTGTATAACTGTCCATGAGCTCCTTCACTTCATCTGCTTGTGCATTGTTCAGGCCTCCAGAGATTTCAACATCTTCAACATGTTCCTTTCCTCTATCACTAGGAAGGGACTCCAGTCTGCTGGGAAAATCCGCGTCCCCCTGAATCTCCTCACCATCAGCAACAACACTTGCTATAGTGTTTGCGAGAATTCCCTCAGTATCTTCCGCAACATTGTCCACTGGCTTCATGTACTTTTTCAACAGGTTAATATGTAGAGTCTTGATTTTACCGTCCCTGTTCACACGATAGTCGAACGGTCCGACTTTCTCTACAACTTCGTATGGGCCACGCCATTGCATCAGTAACTTGTTAGCTTTTGTCGGCAGAAGCACTAACACTTTGTCGCCTGGTCGTAGCTCCCGTGACTTGGCTCTCCTGTTGAAGTTCCTTCTCTGAACTCGCTTGGCATCCTTCAAGTGATCCATTGCAACTTGGCATGTCTCCTCCATCCGATCCCTCAAATCCATTACATACTGATAAGTCGTTTTGACGTCGTCATCTGGAATCTCTTTCGTTAGCAGTTCTTTCAGAATCATCATCGGTCCACGTATCGCTCTGCCGTACAATAGTTCAAAGGGTGAAAACCCCAAGCTTTCTTGCGGCACCTCCCTATAAGCGAACAAGAGGGCATTGATGTATCTATCCCAGTCCTTGGGTTTCTCAGCGGCCATTTTCCTTAGCATCTGTTTCAGTGTACCATTGAAACGCTCGACTAACCCGTTGCATTGAGGATGATATGGCGTTGTCGTTAGTTGGCGGATCGACAATAGTCTGCTCACTTCCTTCATTAATCCAGAGGTAAACTGGGCCCCTTGATCGGACAACATCTCACTGGGTACTCCAACACGGCTGAAGATATCAACCAGTGCCTCTGCAACGCGCTCAGTCTCAATGCTTCTAAGTGCTACTGCCTCCGGATATCTAGTCGCGAAATCCACTACTGTCAGTATAAACCGGTTGCCACGGTCTGTTGCAGGTTCGAGAGGACCAACTAAATCCACCGCTATCCTCTTGAAAGGCGTATCGATCAATGGCATACTGCCGAGTGGCGCTTTCGGTACTCGGCCTTTAGGGAAGGTACGTTGGCACACATCACACGAACGACAGAACCGAGTCACATCGCCCTGCAGACCAGGCCAAAAAAACTCTGCAAGAATCCTGTTAGTCGTTCGTTTTGCTGCCAGATGTCCCGACATAATCGACTCGTGAGCTAGTTTCATTATCATCTGTCGATACTTCGTTGGTACGACTAATTGTCTAAACACCTTTCCAGTTGCAATCCCAGGGCTTCTGAACTCTCGATATATTAATCCCTTGTGGTAAAACAGGGAAGACTTACCCCCATCATCGCGTTCATACGTATCCGATTCCTTTGCCAACTTACGGAACTTCTCCAGGGTACCATCGCTTTGCTGTTCCTCCTTCATCTCCTTCACACTACCTAAACTCGTCATAAACTCCGATACCTGCAACGGTTTCAACGGCTTAGCTTTCCTCTTGACCTCCGCTCTCGTCTGAACCGCATTCAACGAATCAAGCTGCCACTTCTCATCTGGTTGTCCTACCGGAAGGGCATCCTTAACATTTCCAATAATCACATCGTACAAGGGTGACTCTAACAAGAAGGCTTCAGTATCTCCGTTAAAATATGGCGTGTTGATCTGTACGTTGGCGATTTGGCATACAAGACGAGAACCATCAGCTAAAATGTAAGTCTTGGTCTTGTCGGTGATATTCTCAGGTTCAACGAGACTACGTCTCACTCCTACCTCATCACAACCCGAATCCCGAAGAACGGTGACAACTTTACCGCCCACACGTCCCAGCACCACCGGCATGGAAGTTGTCTCCTTTGTATTGCAGGCGACACTCATCTTCGGTATGGTGTTGGCGCCACTCGTGTTCCCTTTATCTTTTACCATAGAGGCTGCCTGACCTTCTTTCATCTTGTCAGATTTCTTCTTCCGGCAATCTGAAGCAATATGTCCAACCTTTTTGCAATAGAAACAAGTCCTCTCCTTGGGCAAGTCGCTTGAACCAATTGTAGATTTCCCAGGTGTAGAACTTGTTGACGGCGAATGTCCTGAAGCTGTTGCCTTATGACTTCCTGCCTTGGTTCCCTTAGAAGATATCAAGTTTGCCGCTTTCATTCTTCTTGCCTCTGCATATTGATCGGCCAGTCTGGACATTGCATCAAGGGACACGGGAATCCGTTCCTTCAGGAACAACACCAGATCCTGGTTACATACCTGTAAAAACTGATCTCTCAAAAACAAGTCTTTCAAGTCTTCATAGGTCTTGTTAGTGTCGGCTAGTTCGACCCATCTCTCCAAGTAGTTTTCAAGGCGAATGGAAAACTGTGAAAATGTTTCACTTCCATCGGGTCTTGATGTTCGGAAGCTTTTCCTGAATCCTTCCCCTGTCATATCAAATCTCCTCAGTAATGCCTTCTTAAGTTCGTCGAAATCCAGAGACTGATGGACTGGTAAACGAGAAAACACCGCTAATGCATTACCCGTCAAAAGAGCGCTAAGGTTAGCTCCCCATCCATCACGTTCCCAATTCTGTACCGTTGCGTACCGTTCGAAGCGCTGGATGTAAGCATCGATGTTGTCCTTTTCTTCATTGAAGGCAGGTAACTTGGGACCCTTCTTTATTGTATCTCTAGGATTGGTCTCCCTCCGACGTCCCGATTTGTCCCATTCAGATTGATACTCCTGTTCTGCACGAATTAATTCCATTTTGCGTTTATGTTCTTCTTCTGCTCTCCTGTCAGCCCGAGCCTCTCTATCCTCTTCCATTTGCCTTTGCATCTTTTTCTCTTCCCTTTCTCTTTCACGGTCATCTCTTTCCTTGGCTTGCTGCTCTTGAATGAACAATCGTAGTTGGTCGCCTTCAAGTTGAAGTCGCTTACCTGCTTCCAAAATTGCTGAAAGAGAGGACATTTTCAAAACAACTAAATCACTAGACTGCAAGAGATAACCAACACATACAATATTCAATACAACCAGGCATAAGAACTTACCGGAAGTCATGCGTCATCCTTGCTTAGGCCAATTAACTCACCTCAGAGTTCCTGTATAGAGTCCCCAAATGCCAACGTTAAGAAGAAAATGAAAGTAAAGGAAATTTGGCGGGAATCTGTCAAACAATCTAGACTTTGAAACCAATCAAACAGGATTCTATTCCCGAACAACTAACTTTGGCTAATCCCACCGCTGCCACCATGTTGTTAACGTTGAACGAGCGTCGGTCAGCGATCCGGGGAATGAACACCGAAAAGATTGATTGCAATGACAAATGTTTATTTACAATGATGACAATAAAGAGATTAAATAAAAAAAAAACCTATAATACCCACACGTCACACTCACTAATTCACTCATTCACAAACACAATTATTACAAGTTACAGTCTGTAGCTACACACACAACGACGAATGGGATCCTGGTACAGTTCCGGTGCAATACAGTCGCTAACCTGCAACCACGCTCAATCCAGAGCCAAGAGGTATAAACACATCAAGCAGCACCATGCTTGCTTGAAACGCCCAAATTGGCAAACTCACTAGTGTCCAAGACACGACAGGAAAGCTGGGATGTACACACTAGTGTCCTTGACACGACAGCCATCCCAATAGTAGATATACTGTGACTCAGCCTCCAAGCAAGTCGCTGACCCTGGCCTACGTAACGACCCAACACATGTATTCCATGCTGACCTTGACCCTGGCGAAGAGAACTTATCCGGTCGGTCCTGACGCTGGAGTCACAATGAGTTGGCACAGCTGACTGGTCCTGGCTTGATAGCTGAGAATCCTAGTCCGTTATGTGAAGCTACAATAATACATAGTGGAAAATAATGCTGTAGTCACACAGATTCACTCTCACCTGGCATACTAATTAACTAATAATTAATTATCAATAATATAAATATTCATTAATATATTGTAAATATACGTAAATCAATATAATAAAGATAAAGGGATAAGTGTGCGGCTCCAAATGGCTATAAAAACACGACTCAGCACAATTCATAGAAGTTGGCGTCTCACGGCTTCCATACTTTTTTACCCAGTGCGCGTACACACTCCAACTAACGCTATAGCTCTAGCTCAGAGCTTCCATAGAATTTTAAAATGGACAAGAACTCTATATTTATTAAATAATTCTACACACAACAATCTATTATGTTTATATTATCTAAATACACCAGAAATCAATAGGAAGTATGAAATTAAAATGATATAGCAGAAACACACCACAAAACAAGTGTACTACATGTATCAACAATAGTTACGCATGATTGGAGCGCACCGACACCTCGATTGCTTGACCCGATAGATTTGACGGCATGGATAAAATAATGCCAGAAAAAAAACATATGGAAACGGAAGAAAGAAACATAACTTACCACAGTCTGTCGTCTGTGCCTTGTTCACAATATCGGAAACAGCTATATTTACATATCGGCTACACGAACTCACAAAACTGTGGACCGTAAACAAGTGTCCATTCCGTGCACAACCGGTCAAGCCCGTGACGATATCCGCCCAGTGGTGCGGACACTTCCCTATGACATCACAGTGCATTGGTGAAGCCATCATTAGCAATTGATGACGTCATAGTACTGATGACATCAGCCGTTACCATGACATCATAACATCAGACTTCATATATGTAGTATCAATCTGCTTTTCAGTTATCTAAATTCACAGAAGCACAAACTACTCAATTCAGTTTCAATTGAAACTTTATTCAAGTAAACAAAACACACCATGCGGGAAAATCTATATTACTCGATAGCTATTCGAGATACACAGTTAAGCGATATATGGATTTGTTCGTCTGATCATTTCCTAGACACTCAGAGGGATTTTAATGAAATTAAAAAAAACTAATTGTGATGTTTATAGCACATTAGAAAAAATTAATCTACTTAAAATGTGCTTTACTATGTTTGATTAAGTTTAATCCTTTCCATAATTGCTATAAATACATGAAAAACACACTGAAACTCGTTCATAATGATTTTATTTTAATTTCATCAGGGGTGCATAAGGGAGGTAATTTGGGTGCTCTTGTGGGTGAGAATTTCAGCTGTTGGTATCAGTTGGAAAACTGTTCTACAGTAGGTAACAGGTATGAAATAAGTCAGTAACAACTTTAGAATGTATTTAGACTGGATTTCAGGGCAATTCCAATAGTTTAAGGTGTGGTATCCATGGTAACTAAGAAATAAAGTATGAGTTTTTGAATTTTGGATAAATTCTCTTTGTTGATGATTTTTACTCAATAATGTTTATGTATTTCTCATAGATTAGGCATACAATCATGTTAATATTGTCATAAAATTACATTTCCATAGTTACAGCTGTAAAAAATACTATTTTTCGAACAATATTGTAATGTCATAGGCTTTCTAATATCACACTTGAAGAAGGGTGGGGGGGGCAGTAAGCATAGGTGTTTGTGATGTCATACACATGACATTTAAGAATATCTAATGTCATATCACTGTTAATTACTTTCGAGAAATGTGTCAGATGTTAATTTGAAGTTTTGTGGGATTTCTAGCCTTCCCTATGACATCACAGTGCATTGGTGAAGCCATCATTAGCAATTGATGACGTCATAGTACTGATGACATCAGCCGTTACCATGACATCATAACATCAGACTTCATATATGTAGTATCAATCTGCTTTTCAGTTATCTAAATTCACAGAAGCACAAACTACTCAATTCAGTTTCAATTGAAACTTTATTCAAGTAAATTTAAGACTTATTGAGTTCTTAATTTTTCAAATCACCTCCCTTTCTTCCTAATTTGAGAGCAGAATTGGTCAAAACACACCATGCGGGAAAATCTATATTACTCGATAGCTATTCGAGATACACAGTTAAGCGATATATGGATTTGTTCGTCTGATCATTTCCTAGACACTCAGAGGGATTTTAATGAAATTAAAAAAAACTAATTGTGATGTTTATAGCACATTAGAAAAAATTAATCTACTTAAAATGTGCTTTACTATGTTTGATTAAGTTTAATCCTTTCCATAATTGCTATAAATACATGAAAAACACACTGAAACTCGTTCATAATGATTTTATTTTAATTTCATCAGGGGTGCATAAGGGAGGTAATTTGGGTGCTCTTGTGGGTGAGAATTTCAGCTGTTGGTATCAGTTGGAAAACTGTTCTACAGTAGGTAACAGGTATGAAATAAGTCAGTAACAACTTTAGAATGTATTTAGACTGGATTTCAGGGCAATTCCAATAGTTTAAGGTGTGGTATCCATGGTAACTAAGAAATAAAGTATGAGTTTTTGAATTTTGGATAAATTCTCTTTGTTGATGATTTTTACTCAATAATGTTTATGTATTTCTCATAGATTAGGCATACAATCATGTTAATATTGTCATAAAATTACATTTCCATAGTTACAGCTGTAAAAAATACTATTTTTCGAACAATATTGTAATGTCATAGGCTTTCTAATATCACACTTGAAGAAGGGTGGGGGGGCAGTAAGCATAGGTGTTTGTGATGTCATACACATGACATTTAAGAATATCTAATGTCATATCACTGTTAATTACTTTCGAGAAATGTGTCAGATGTTAATTTGAAGTTTTGTGGGATTTCTAGCCTTCCCTATGACATCACAGTGCATTGGTGAAGCCATCATTAGCAATTGATGACGTCATAGTACTGATGACATCAGCCGTTACCATGACATCATAACATCAGACTTCATATATGTAGTATCAATCTGCTTTTCAGTTATCTAAATTCACAGAAGCACAAACTACTCAATTCAGTTTCAATTGAAACTTTATTCAAGTAAATTTAAGACTTATTGAGTTCCTAATTTTTCAAATCACCTCCCTTTCTTCCTAATTTGAGAGCAGAATTGGTCAAAACACACCATGCGGGAAAATCTATATTACTCGATAGCTATTCGAGATACACAGTTAAGCGATATATCGATTTGTTCGTCTGATCATTTCCTAGACACTCAGAGGGATTTTAATGAAATTAAAAAAAACTAATTGTGATGTTTATAGCACATTAGAAAAAATTAATCTACTTAAAATGTGCTTTACTATGTTTGATTAAGTTTAATCCTTTCCATAATTGCTATAAATACATGAAAAACACACTGAAACTCGTTCATAATGATTTTATTTTAATTTCATCAGGGGTGCATAAAGGAGGTAATTTGGGTGCTCTTGTGGGTGAGAATTTCAGCTGTTGGTATCAGTTGGAAAACTGTTCTACAGTAGGTAACAGGTATGAAATAAGTCAGTAACAACTTTAGAATGTATTTAGACTGGATTTCAGGGCAATTCCAATAGTTTAAGGTGTGGTATCCATGGTAACTAAGAAATAAAGTATGAGTTTTTGAATTTTGGATAAATTCTCTTTGTTGATGATTTTTACTCAATAATGTTTATGTATTTCTCATAGATTAGGCATACAATCATGTTAATATTGTCATAAAATTACATTTCCATAGTTACAGCTGTAAAAAATACTATTTTTCGAACAATATTGTAATGTCATAGGCTTTCTAATATCACACTTGAAGAAGGGTGGGGGGGCAGTAAGCATAGGTGTTTGTGATGTCATACACATGACATTTAAGAATATCTAATGTCATATCACTGTTAATTACTTTCGAGAAATGTGTCAGATGTTAATTTGAAGTTTTGTGGGATTTCTAGCCTTCCCTATGACATCACAGTGCATTGGTGAAGCCATCATTAGCAATTGATGACGTCATAGTACTGATGACATCAGCCGTTACCATGACATCATAACATCAGACTTCATATATGTAGTATCAATCTGCTTTTCAGTTATCTAAATTCACAGAAGCACAAACTACTCAATTCAGTTTCAATTGAAACTTTATTCAAGTAAATTTAAGACTTATTGAGTTCTTACTTTTTCAAATCACCTCCCTTTCTTCCTAATTTGAGAGCAGAATTGGTCAAAACACACCATGCGGGAAAATCTATATTACTCGATAGCTATTCGAGATACACAGTTAAGCGATATATGGATTTGTTCGTCTGATCATTTCCTAGACACTCAGAGGGATTTTAATGAAATTAAAAAAAACTAATTGTGATGTTTATAGCACATTAGAAAAAATTAATCTACTTAAAATGTGCTTTACTATGTTTGATTAAGTTTAATCCTTTCCATAATTGCTATAAATACATGAAAAACACACTGAAACTCGTTCATAATGATTTTATTTTAATTTCATCAGGGGTGCATAAGGGAGGTAATTTGGGTGCTCTTGTGGGTGAGAATTTCAGCTGTTGGTATCAGTTGGAAAACTGTTCTACAGTAGGTAACAGGTATGAAATAAGTCAGTAACAACTTTAGAATGTATTTAGACTGGATTTCAGGGCAATTCCAATAGTTTAAGGTGTGGTATCCATGGTAACTAAGAAATAAAGTATGAGTTTTTGAATTTTGGATAAATTCTCTTTGTTGATGATTTTTACTCAATAATGTTTATGTATTTCTCATAGATTAGGCATACAATCATGTTAATATTGTCATAAAATTACATTTCCATAGTTACAGCTGTAAAAAATACTATTTTTCGAACAATATTGTAATGTCATAGGCTTTCTAATATCACACTTGAAGAAGGGTGGGGGGGCAGTAAGCATAGGTGTTTGTGATGTCATACACATGACATTTAAGAATATCTAATGTCATATCACTGTTAATTACTTTCGAGAAATGTGTCAGATGTTAATTTGAAGTTTTGTGGGATTTCTAGCCTTCCCTATGACATCACAGTGCATTGGTGAAGCCATCATTAGCAATTGATGACGTCATAGTACTGATGACATCAGCCGTTACCATGACATCATAACATCAGACTTCATATATGTAGTATCAATCTGCTTTTCAGTTATCTAAATTCACAGAAGCACAAACTACTCAATTCAGTTTCAATTGAAACTTTATTCAAGTAAATTTAAGACTTATTGAGTTCTTAATTTTTCAAATCACCTCCCTTTCTTCCTAATTTGAGAGCAGAATTGGTCAAAACACACCATGCGGGAAAATCTATATTACTCGATAGCTATTCGAGATACACAGTTAAGCGATATATGGATTTGTTCGTCTGATCATTTCCTAGACACTCAGAGGGATTTTAATGAAATTAAAAAAAACTAATTGTGATGTTTATAGCACATTAGAAAAAATTAATCTACTTAAAATGTGCTTTACTATGTTTGATTAAGTTTAATCCTTTCCATAATTGCTATAAATACATGAAAAACACACTGAAACTCGTTCATAATGATTTTATTTTAATTTCATCAGGGGTGCATAAGGGAGGTAATTTGGGTGCTCTTGTGGGTGAGAATTTCAGCTGTTGGTATCAGTTGGAAAACTGTTCTACAGTAGGTAACAGGTATGAAATAAGTCAGTAACAACTTTAGAATGTATTTAGACTGGATTTCAGGGCAATTCCAATAGTTTAAGGTGTGGTATCCATGGTAACTAAGAAATAAAGTATGAGTTTTTGAATTTTGGATAAATTCTCTTTGTTGATGATTTTTACTCAATAATGTTTATGTATTTCTCATAGATTAGGCATACAATCATGTTAATATTGTCATAAAATTACATTTCCATAGTTACAGCTGTAAAAAATACTATTTTTCGAACAATATTGTAATGTCATAGGCTTTCTAATATCACACTTGAAGAAGGGTGGGGGGGCAGTAAGCATAGGTGTTTGTGATGTCATACACATGACATTTAAGAATATCTAATGTCATATCACTGTTAATTACTTTCGAGAAATGTGTCAGATGTTAATTTGAAGTTTTGTGGGATTTCTAGCCTTCCCTATGACATCACAGTGCATTGGTGAAGCCATCATTAGCAATTGATGACGTCATAGTACTGATGACATCAGCCGTTACCATGACATCATAACATCAGACTTCATATATGTAGTATCAATCTGCTTTTCAGTTATCTAAATTCACAGAAGCACAAACTACTCAATTCAGTTTCAATTGAAACTTTATTCAAGTAAATTTAAGACTTATTGAGTTCTTAATTTTTCAAATCACCTCCCTTTCTTCCTAATTTGAGAGCAGAATTGGTCAAAACACACCATGCGGGAAAATCTATATTACTCGATAGCTATTCGAGATACACAGTTAAGCGATATATGGATTTGTTCGTCTGATCATTTCCTAGACACTCAGAGGGATTTTAATGAAATTAAAAAAAACTAATTGTGATGTTTATAGCACATTAGAAAAAATTAATCTACTTAAAATGTGCTTTACTATGTTTGATTAAGTTTAATCCTTTCCATAATTGCTATAAATACATGAAAAACACACTGAAACTCGTTCATAATGATTTTATTTTAATTTCATCAGGGGTGCATAAGGGAGGTAATTTGGGTGCTCTTGTGGGTGAGAATTTCAGCTGTTGGTATCAGTTGGAAAACTGTTCTACAGTAGGTAACAGGTATGAAATAAGTCAGTAACAACTTTAGAATGTATTTAGACTGGATTTCAGGGCAATTCCAATAGTTTAAGGTGTGGTATCCATGGTAACTAAGAAATAAAGTATGAGTTTTTGAATTTTGGATAAATTCTCTTTGTTGATGATTTTTACTCAATAATGTTTATGTATTTCTCATAGATTAGGCATACAATCATGTTAATATTGTCATAAAATTACATTTCCATAGTTACAGCTGTAAAAAATACTATTTTTCGAACAATATTGTAATGTCATAGGCTTTCTAATATCACACTTGAAGAAGGGTGGGGGGGCAGTAAGCATAGGTGTTTGTGATGTCATACACATGACATTTAAGAATATCTAATGTCATATCACTGTTAATTACTTTCGAGAAATGTGTCAGATGTTAATTTGAAGTTTTGTGGGATTTCTAGCCTTCCCTATGACATCACAGTGCATTGGTGAAGCCATCATTAGCAATTGATGACGTCATAGTACTGATGACATCAGCCGTTACCATGACATCATAACATCAGACTTCATATATGTAGTATCAATCTGCTTTTCAGTTATCTAAATTCACAGAAGCACAAACTACTCAATTCAGTTTCAATTGAAACTTTATTCAAGTAAATTTAAGACTTATTGAGTTCCTAATTTTTCAAATCACCTCCCTTTCTTCCTAATTTGAGAGCAGAATTGGTCAAAACACACCATGCGGGAAAATCTATATTACTCGATAGCTATTCGAGATACACAGTTAAGCGATATATCGATTTGTTCGTCTGATCATTTCCTAGACACTCAGAGGGATTTTAATGAAATTAAAAAAAAACTAATTGTGATGTTTATAGCACATTAGAAAAAATTAATCTACTTAAAATGTGCTTTACTATGTTTGATTAAGTTTAATCCTTTCCATAATTGCTATAAATACATGAAAAACACACTGAAACTCGTTCATAATGATTTTATTTTAATTTCATCAGGGGTGCATAAGGGAGGTAATTTGGGTGCTCTTGTGGGTGAGAATTTCAGCTGTTGGTATCAGTTGGAAAACTGTTCTACAGTAGGTAACAGGTATGAAATAAGTCAGTAACAACTTTAGAATGTATTTAGACTGGATTTCAGGGCAATTCCAATAGTTTAAGGTGTGGTATCCATGGTAACTAAGAAATAAAGTATGAGTTTTTGAATTTTGGATAAATTCTCTTTGTTGATGATTTTTACTCAATAATGTTTATGTATTTCTCATAGATTAGGCATACAATCATGTTAATATTGTCATAAAATTACATTTCCATAGTTACAGCTGTAAAAAATACTATTTTTCGAACAATATTGTAATGTCATAGGCTTTCTAATATCACACTTGAAGAAGGGTGGGGGGGCAGTAAGCATAGGTGTTTGTGATGTCATACACATGACATTTAAGAATATCTAATGTCATATCACTGTTAATTACTTTCGAGAAATGTGTCAGATGTTAATTTGAAGTTTTGTGGGATTTCTAGCCTTCCCTATGACATCACAGTGCATTGGTGAAGCCATCATTAGCAATTGATGACGTCATAGTACTGATGACATCAGCCGTTACCATGACATCATAACATCAGACTTCATATATGTAGTATCAATCTGCTTTTCAGTTATCTAAATTCACAGAAGCACAAACTACTCAATTCAGTTTCAATTGAAACTTTATTCAAGTAAATTTAAGACTTATTGAGTTCTTAATTTTTCAAATCACCTCCCTTTCTTCCTAATTTGAGAGCAGAATTGGTCAAAACACACCATGCGGGAAAATCTATATTACTCGATAGCTATTCGAGATACACAGTTAAGCGATATATGGATTTGTTCGTCTGATCATTTCCTAGACACTCAGAGGGATTTTAATGAAATTAAAAAAAAACTAATTGTGATGTTTATAGCACATTAGAAAAAATTAATCTACTTAAAATGTGCTTTACTATGTTTGATTAAGTTTAATCCTTTCCATAATTGCTATAAATACATGAAAAACACACTGAAACTCGTTCATAATGATTTTATTTTAATTTCATCAGGGGTGCATAAGGGAGGTAATTTGGGTGCTCTTGTGGGTGAGAATTTCAGCTGTTGGTATCAGTTGGAAAACTGTTCTACAGTAGGTAACAGGTATGAAATAAGTCAGTAACAACTTTAGAATGTATTTAGACTGGATTTCAGGGCAATTTCAATAGTTTAAGGTGTGGTATCCATGGTAACTAAGAAATAAAGTATGAGTTTTTGAATTTTGGATAAATTCTCTTTGTTGATGATTTTTACTCAATAATGTTTATGTATTTCTCATAGATTAGGCATACAATCATGTTAATATTGTCATAAAATTACATTTCCATAGTTACAGCTGTAAAAAATACTATTTTTCGAACAATATTGTAATGTCATAGGCTTTCTAATATCACACTTGAAGAAGGGTGGGGGGGCAGTAAGCATAGGTGTTTGTGATGTCATACACATGACATTTAAGAATATCTAATGTCATATCACTGTTAATTACTTTCGAGAAATGTGTCAGATGTTAATTTGAAGTTTTGTGGGATTTCTAGCCTTCCCTATGACATCACAGTGCATTGGTGAAGCCATCATTAGCAATTGATGACGTCATAGTACTGATGACATCAGCCGTTACCATGACATCATAACATCAGACTTCATATATGTAGTATCAATCTGCTTTTCAGTTATCTAAATTCACAGAAGCACAAACTACTCAATTCAGTTTCAATTGAAACTTTATTCAAGTAAATTTAAGACTTATTGAGTTCTTAATTTTTCAAATCACCTCCCTTTCTTCCTAATTTGAGAGCAGAATTGGTCAAAACACACCATGCGGGAAAATCTATATTACTCGATAGCTATTCGAGATACACAGTTAAGCGATATATGGATTTGTTCGTCTGATCATTTCCTAGACACTCAGAGGGATTTTAATGAAATTAAAAAAAACTAATTGTGATGTTTATAGCACATTAGAAAAAATTAATCTACTTAAAATGTGCTTTACTATGTTTGATTAAGTTTAATCCTTTCCATAATTGCTATAAATACATGAAAAACACACTGAAACTCGTTCATAATGATTTTATTTTAATTTCATCAGGGGTGCATAAGGGAGGTAATTTGGGTGCTCTTGTGGGTGAGAATTTCAGCTGTTGGTATCAGTTGGAAAACTGTTCTACAGTAGGTAACAGGTATGAAATAAGTCAGTAACAACTTTAGAATGTATTTAGACTGGATTTCAGGGCAATTCCAATAGTTTAAGGTGTGGTATCCATGGTAACTAAGAAATAAAGTATGAGTTTTTGAATTTTGGATAAATTCTCTTTGTTGATGATTTTTACTCAATAATGTTTATGTATTTCTCATAGATTAGGCATACAATCATGTTAATATTGTCATAAAATTACATTTCCATAGTTACAGCTGTAAAAAATACTATTTTTCGAACAATATTGTAATGTCATAGGCTTTCTAATATCACACTTGAAGAAGGGTGGGGGGGCAGTAAGCATAGGTGTTTGTGATGTCATACACATGACATTTAAGAATATCTAATGTCATATCACTGTTAATTACTTTCGAGAAATGTGTCAGATGTTAATTTGAAGTTTTGTGGGATTTCTAGCCTTCCCTATGACATCACAGTGCATTGGTGAAGCCATCATTAGCAATTGATGACGTCATAGTACTGATGACATCAGCCGTTACCATGACATCATAACATCAGACTTCATATATGTAGTATCAATCTGCTTTTCAGTTATCTAAATTCACAGAAGCACAAACTACTCAATTCAGTTTCAATTGAAACTTTATTCAAGTAAATTTAAGACTTATTGAGTTCTTAATTTTTCAAATCACCTCCCTTTCTTCCTAATTTGAGAGCAGAATTGGTCAAAACACACCATGCGGGAAAATCTATATTACTCGATAGCTATTCGAGATACACAGTTAAGCGATATATGGATTTGTTCGTCTGATCATTTCCTAGACACTCAGAGGGATTTTAATGAAATTAAAAAAAACTAATTGTGATGTTTATAGCACATTAGAAAAAATTAATCTACTTAAAATGTGCTTTACTATGTTTGATTAAGTTTAATCCTTTCCATAATTGCTATAAATACATGAAAAACACACTGAAACTCGTTCATAATGATTTTATTTTAATTTCATCAGGGGTGCATAAGGGAGGTAATTTGGGTGCTCTTGTGGGTGAGAATTTCAGCTGTTGGTATCAGTTGGAAAACTGTTCTACAGTAGGTAACAGGTATGAAATAAGTCAGTAACAACTTTAGAATGTATTTAGACTGGATTTCAGGGCAATTTCAATAGTTTAAGGTGTGGTATCCATGGTAACTAAGAAATAAAGTATGAGTTTTTGAATTTTGGATAAATTCTCTTTGTTGATGATTTTTACTCAATAATGTTTATGTATTTCTCATAGATTAGGCATACAATCATGTTAATATTGTCATAAAATTACATTTCCATAGTTACAGCTGTAAAAAATACTATTTTTCGAACAATATTGTAATGTCATAGGCTTTCTAATATCACACTTGAAGAAGGGTGGGGGGGCAGTAAGCATAGGTGTTTGTGATGTCATACACATGACATTTAAGAATATCTAATGTCATATCACTGTTAATTACTTTCGAGAAATGTGTCAGATGTTAATTTGAAGTTTTGTGGGATTTCTAGCCTTCCCTATGACATCACAGTGCATTGGTGAAGCCATCATTAGCAATTGATGACGTCATAGTACTGATGACATCAGCCGTTACCATGACATCATAACATCAGACTTCATATATGTAGTATCAATCTGCTTTTCAGTTATCTAAATTCACAGAAGCACAAACTACTCAATTCAGTTTCAATTGAAACTTTATTCAAGTAAATTTAAGACTTATTGAGTTCTTAATTTTTCAAATCACCTCCCTTTCTTCCTAATTTGAGAGCAGAATTGGTCAAAACACACCATGCGGGAAAATCTATATTACTCGATAGCTATTCGAGATACACAGTTAAGCGATATATGGATTTGTTCGTCTGATCATTTCCTAGACACTCAGAGGGATTTTAATGAAATTAAAAAAAACTAATTGTGATGTTTATAGCACATTAGAAAAAATTAATCTACTTAAAATGTGCTTTACTATGTTTGATTAAGTTTAATCCTTTCCATAATTGCTATAAATACATGAAAAACACACTGAAACTCGTTCATAATGATTTTATTTTAATTTCATCAGGGGTGCATAAGGGAGGTAATTTGGGTGCTCTTGTGGGTGAGAATTTCAGCTGTTGGTATCAGTTGGAAAACTGTTCTACAGTAGGTAACAGGTATGAAATAAGTCAGTAACAACTTTAGAATGTATTTAGACTGGATTTCAGGGCAATTCCAATAGTTTAAGGTGTGGTATCCATGGTAACTAAGAAATAAAGTATGAGTTTTTGAATTTTGGATAAATTCTCTTTGTTGATGATTTTTACTCAATAATGTTTATGTATTTCTCATAGATTAGGCATACAATCATGTTAATATTGTCATAAAATTACATTTCCATAGTTACAGCTGTAAAAAATACTATTTTTCGAACAATATTGTAATGTCATAGGCTTTCTAATATCACACTTGAAGAAGGGTGGGGGGGCAGTAAGCATAGGTGTTTGTGATGTCATACACATGACATTTAAGAATATCTAATGTCATATCACTGTTAATTACTTTCGAGAAATGTGTCAGATGTTAATTTGAAGTTTTGTGGGATTTCTAGCCTTCCCTATGACATCACAGTGCATTGGTGAAGCCATCATTAGCAATTGATGACGTCATAGTACTGATGACGTCATAGTACTGATGACATCAGCCGTTACCATGACATCATAACATCAGACTTTATATATGTAGTATCAATCTGCTTTTCAGTTATCTAAATTCACAGAAGCACAAACTACTCAATTCAGTTTCAATTGAAACTTTATTCAAGTAAATTTAAGACTTATTGAGTTCTTACTTTTTCAAATCACCTCCCTTTCTTCCTAATTTGAGAGCAGAATTGGTCAAAACACACCATGCGGGAAAATCTATATTACTCGATAGCTATTCGAGATACACAGTTAAGCGATATATGGATTTGTTCGTCTGATCATTTCCTAGACACTCAGAGGGATTTTAATGAAATTAAAAAAAACTAATTGTGATGTTTATAGCACATTAGAAAAAATTAATCTACTTAAAATGTGCTTTACTATGTTTGATTAAGTTTAATCCTTTCCATAATTGCTATAAATACATGAAAAACACACTGAAACTCGTTCATAATGATTTTATTTTAATTTCATCAGGGGTGCATAAGGGAGGTAATTTGGGTGCTCTTGTGGGTGAGAATTTCAGCTGTTGGTATCAGTTGGAAAACTGTTCTACAGTAGGTAACAGGTATGAAATAAGTCAGTAACAACTTTAGAATGTATTTAGACTGGATTTCAGGGCAATTCCAATAGTTTAAGGTGTGGTATCCATGGTAACTAAGAAATAAAGTATGAGTTTTTGAATTTTGGATAAATTCTCTTTGTTGATGATTTTTACTCAATAATGTTTATGTATTTCTCATAGATTAGGCATACAATCATGTTAATATTGTCATAAAATTACATTTCCATAGTTACAGCTGTAAAAAATACTATTTTTCGAACAATATTGTAATGTCATAGGCTTTCTAATATCACACTTGAAGAAGGGTGGGGGGGCAGTAAGCATAGGTGTTTGTGATGTCATACACATGACATTTAAGAATATCTAATGTCATATCACTGTTAATTACTTTCGAGAAATGTGTCAGATGTTAATTTGAAGTTTTTGTGGGATTTCTAGCCTTCCCTATGACATCACAGTGCATTGGTGAAGCCATCATTAGCAATTGATGACGTCATAGTACTGATGACATCAGCCGTTACCATGACATCATAACATCAGACTTCATATATGTAGTATCAATCTGCTTTTCAGTTATCTAAATTCACAGAAGCACAAACTACTCAATTCAGTTTCAATTGAAACTTTATTCAAGTAAATTTAAGACTTATTGAGTTCTTACTTTTTCAAATCACCTCCCTTTCTTCCTAATTTGAGAGCAGAATTGGTCAAAACACACCATGCGGGAAAATCTATATTACTCGATAGCTATTCGAGATACACAGTTAAGCGATATATGGATTTGTTCGTCTGATCATTTCCTAGACACTCAGAGGGATTTTAATGAAATTAAAAAAAACTAATTGTGATGTTTATAGCACATTAGAAAAAATTAATCTACTTAAAATGTGCTTTACTATGTTTGATTAAGTTTAATCGTTTCCATAATTGCTATAAATACATGAAAAACACACTGAAACTCGTTCATAATGATTTTATTTTAATTTCATCAGGGGTGCATAAGGGAGGTAATTTGGGTGCTCTTGTGGGTGAGAATTTCAGCTGTTGGTATCAGTTGGAAAACTGTTCTACAGTAGGTAACAGGTATGAAATAAGTCAGTAACAACTTTAGAATGTATTTAGACTGGATTTCAGGGCAATTCCAATAGTTTAAGGTGTGGTATCCATGGTAACTAAGAAATAAAGTATGAGTTTTTGAATTTTGGATAAATTCTCTTTGTTGATGATTTTTACTCAATAATGTTTATGTATTTCTCATAGATTAGGCATACAATCATGTTAATATTGTCATAAAATTACATTTCCATAGTTACAGCTGTAAAAAATACTATTTTTCGAACAATATTGTAATGTCATAGGCTTTCTAATATCACACTTGAAGAAGGGTGGGGGGGCAGTAAGCATAGGTGTTTGTGATGTCATACACATGACATTTAAGAATATCTAATGTCATATCACTGTTAATTACTTTCGAGAAATGTGTCAGATGTTAATTTGAAGTTTTGTGTTAATCACTTTCGATTTCTAGCCTTCCCTATGACATCACAGTGCATTGGTGAAGCCATCATTAGCAATTGATGACGTCATAGTACTGATGACATCAGCCGTTACCATGACATCATAACATCAGACTTCATGAAGAAAAAGGGTGTGGCCCCAATAGGGGCCCCAGGAGGGGGAAAAAGGGGGGTAAAATTAGGAACGAATGTTCTACACAAGGTCCTGGCAAGTGTTTTAACTTTTTGGGGTGATTCAAAATCCAAGATGGCCACCCTGGCCTCTGTTTGGCTAAGACATTTTGGACTTCTTCTCAAGAACCACTGGGTGGTTCATGTTCAAACTTGGTACAGATGTTTTACACACGGTCCTGCACAAGTGTTGTTACATTTTTGCAACATTTTAAAATCCCCACATTATTGACATATATTCCTCAGGTGACCGTTAAGGCCCCTTGGGCCTCTTGTTTAATAATAAATTCAAACTTTCGTGGTAGTCTGTTCTGAATAAAGTAAAACTTTAGGAGCAACGTATTACCTGTAAAAAAAATCTTCAAAAGAACTGTTCGGGGTAAAAAACCATCCGCTGCTAGAAATTGAACAACATCACATCATTCCCGATGAGCTCCATCTGCTTATGAGAGTGTTTGACGTCCTATTAAGGAATCTTATAGATGACGTTAAAGACAAAGATGACGCTGCAAAAGTACAAAACGAAAAAGCTGACTACTTAGACTCTCTGGTGTCACAAATAAGGTCACGTGGGGTCAGTTTTAATGTATGGTCAACAAAATACGGGAAAGGGGAATTAGAGTGGTCGTCACTAACTGGGGTGGATGTGAAAAAAGTTGTTCAACATATACCAGAGAAACTTTGCTTTGTTGTTCATAACAATACACTGGACCAAACCACTTGTATTTGGCGTGGGTTTTCGGAACTGCTGAGCTATCTTTGTTCGAAAGAATGTGAACTTAAGACAGCTGACTACACCTTTAGCAAATGCAAAGCATGGGCAGACTCTTTCCTCGCTTTAAGCAGAGTTAGAAAAGGGTACCAACCAGAAAACATCACCCCCTATATGCATTGTTTGCTGTACCACGTCCGCCATTTCGTGTCAAAATTCGGGTCAATAAAAAAATTTAGCGGACAAAGTGTCGAAAAAACAAATGACGACATCAAACGAATTTATCATCAAAAAACAAACAAAGTTGACCCCACTGTAGATGCCCTTAAAGTTAGAAAACGTATGGAAATGTGTAGCGAAATGCAAAGGTTGCCCAGATGTTATGAGAAAAGGAACACTGATTACTGGGAAAGGGATATTTTTGACAGGAGAAGAAAGAAAAAAACCAAAATTTTGGAAGAAATTCAAAGCAAAACAAACATCCCAGAGAAATGGGAAAAAAGTACTTTTGACGAATTAAATGAAATGTCTGTTTCGGAAATTAAGGCTAAATTAGCAGACTAAGGCATCAAAACAAAACTTCGAAAAAAAGAAAAACTGATAGATTTATTCTTGGAGAATGAACGGAGTCATATTGACTGAAATACACACTACGGTTTCAGGATCACAATGAATTTTTTTGCTGTGGCGTTATATATATTACACTTTTTAATCGCCACTGACATAAATTTGAAACTTTGATTTATGTGTACATTTTGTATTGTATTCTTAAAGCTCTGTTTATTTTCATGTATGTATTTCTACAGTCAACTTCATTGTTAGCAGTGTACCAATGATAAAATATTTCTTGATATGACAGAAATAAAAATAAAATATATACAATAATAATAATAATTTAATGTTGTTATTCTGTAAAGGAAAAAAAAGGTCAAGTATGTTTATCACAGTCTGACTTTGGTCCTATGTATAGAATGTACAGGTAACATGATTATCCCGACTTGACCCCGATTTGGATTTAAGGTGCAGTACGATTTATCTCCCTTAAACAGGCAAGATTGCTGGTAATGATAACGGGCTTGAAAGTCAAATTTAATGTTTGGTCGATAATGCTAATGAGAAGTGGAGATTATTGAAATAAATCTATTACATAGCCAATGGGACATTTTACGGGAAGTCTTGTATAAGAGGAAGTGTAATCTTTGTAAGGTGTAGAAAATATTGAGAAGAAACTGTCAGGATGGGGTAAATAGTACAAGTAGTTAATGAGTGTATGGTATTAGGTCTCAACTTTACTAATCACTCATGGTATTAATAAAGTTTGCTAATGTGTATTTTGTTATATGAACATTAGAACATAGTATACTATAGACCACGTCAGTGTGTAAAACTCACAAATTCACGAAGACCATGTATGTATTATTGTGAGCCATGGCACTTTTGAAATTAATTAAGATCTGGCACGGGAAAGTGATTCTGTAAGTCCTCTTCGCAATAATGTTTTATGCTTTATAAATGGATACTTCAATTACTTTTCATGTTATAAAATGAGTGTTGACAATGTTAAACATCTGATGAATGATATCTGATAGTTAAATGCGACTACTGCCAACTAGAAAATGGTCTCCTCACAGCGAAGTAAAACTTGCCAATTTCGCTTAAACAACATTTTGCGCGTAAGAGAGACAGAGAGAGAGAGAGAGAGAGAGAGAGAGAGAGAGAAGGAAAATATTACCGTTTTAGATTTCTTACATTTACAATTCATATTTAACATTAGTAAATTTTTTAATTTTTTTTTCATTTCGCACATGTATATAAGAGACTTGGCAAAGTGAAAGAAATTTATTTGATTCATCTTATAAGCCTTACGTCTTTTATCTGTAATAGAAATATTGTCACTGTACATTGTTTTATTCATAAGCGCACCAGGTAAACAGGAATGGCTGATATCAACGATTTGCTGTGTGCAACTTGGACTTACGCAGGGTTATCGTTCGTCAACAGGTGTTTTTGTGTTCTCATATTTTCTTACCCAATTACAATGTTCCGGATTTCTCACATATAGCTAGGGGTTTTGATGGATGTTTTGATCAATCCTTCGTATTTATCATGAAATAGTCTACATTTATGCGTGGATCACATAACTTACGTCTGTTTATCCTCTTTAGTGTTGATATACGACCGGGACATTTAAAGCAGGTAATTATGTTCGTGTGACACAGGAATTTTAAGATGGCGTTTACCTTTCACTACTGACCTGCGTTAGGTGTTAAATTCAAGAAGCACTTTCTGGAATGTACAGATAAATTTAAGGATATTTTGTGACAAAATCCTCTTTAGGCTGCCGTGTAAGCAATTGTGTGTAATTATTCTAACCGACTTGTGTGATTCATGTCAGCCACTGGAACCTGACATCGTCTGCTTTGGTTTCCCTAACAACTATGACAACAATAATTTTTGCTTTAAGGTTAATTTCGCAAAAGTAGCAATTGATGGAATATTATATGTTTTGTAACAGCTAGGTATATGTGAAGGCGTGTCCTATATCGTGACACTCTTTCACTGGACTGTTCCATGGAAATTCCCAGGGATTGTTTGAGAAAGTTTAATCTAAAACATTTACATGTAAAACCAGTTACATGTACTAACTTACTATAGAGATAATACAATATAATAAAGCTCCGTTTTCTAGTCCGAACAAACAAATGTAGGCCTATGTGGAATTCCAGAGTAAAGACTTGTAGATGTAATAAGGAGTGATAAAAAATACCCTGTCCCATTTGGGGTTTGAACTAGCGACCCTTTGGTCTTCAGTCGGACTCGCTAGCTTACCGACAATCTCTTTTAGCTTACCGCTTCTTTTTCGAGACATCCTAAATCTCAATCGAGACTCTAAATACCACAACTGTAGAATTTCATTGGGCAACAACGCAATGTAACAGAACAGGAGTCCACACCTCTACCGGCACTGGCCAAGTGAAATTGTATATTATTGTGACGAATTACAGTACAAAATGAAATGGGTTTAAATACAATAGGCGACTAAAACGCTACATACTGTTATGTCGAAAATCATATCACTACACAAATTCAACATATTTTGTGACATGAGGAGAATGATCAATAAGTGTATGTTTTTTTTTTTAGATCTGTAGAATGGCTATATAACTGAGGATGGATGAACCACCTTTTGATCTGCAGGGTTATATTTCCTTGTGGCAACTTGTTGAACAACATGTCCCCAAACACGAACAGGATGAAATAAAAAACCTACTTGGGGAATCAATGGTGGACCAGAGCTTGGAGTTGCACCAGGAGGTATGTACATTATTAGTGGTCTTCTGAAAATGAGCAAAGCTATTTTCTGTGTTTCTTTATCAGCAAATTTTAATTTAAGATATATATTCACAGATTGATGTATTGCTGGAGATATGGTGAGACTATAGAGATGAAACTAATGATAATCAATGTGTAAAGCTGCCAGAGCCCCCAGAACTGAGGGACAGACTTGTACAAGAAATCAATTTTTTTGCAGAAAATATCAGAGAAAAAGCTAAGAACAATGGCCTGTAAGTTTAATGTGCATCAATTTTTTTATAGTGATAAACATTAAGTGTCAAGTCATAGTTTCCACTGAACCAAAATTTAATTGAAATTAAGTACATTTATATATGTCACTACGATAAAAATCATATTACTTGGTTCAAGTTGACAATAGGAAGATACACAGGGTGATGTACAAAATAAGGTTATCAGTAATACTACTCCAGTGGCAGTTGGTTTATATCCAACGCAGAATAAAAATTCAAAAAAGATTAACTTCATTTGACCAAAATATATGTCTGATTATTTGTAAGAAGAGGAGTGGATGTGACCACAGAAATTATTTGAATGATGTTATATTCTTAACTTTTTAATAGTTTTGATTTGTTTCTAGATTCAAACTGCATTAATGATTGATTTTTTTTTCTATTTATATATATATAGTGTCATAGTTATTAGGCATGTACTAGGTCTTGAATTTCCTTGTTCTTTTTAGGGTCAGGTTTCCGTTGTATGTCCAGACCAGGGACTGCACGTTCAAGGGATGGTTCAGAAACACCAATGATCGTCACACCAACAGGCAGTGACAGGTATTTATGATCATTAATTGTCCATGATTCCAAAACCAACACATCTGTGAATATGTTGTTTATATCATAACCTCTTTACTGCCATATTCCTGAAGTTTAGGATAAACATACAAGAATTTAGCAAATTTGATGACATTGATATTGGTGTAGCAACCTGGATGTATTGCCATTGGTAAGTGCATTAGATTCATTGTCACACATTTATGGTAATGTTCTGAGCTGTGATTGTTATTTTCTTCATAAAAAATCATACAATCAATCACCATTCTTTAAGAAATCAGAACCAAACTTCCAACAAGTAATATTATGGAATAAACTTGATACAAATATTATTTAGAATATAATCTCCATTATGCCACTTATTACATTAATCAAAATCAGTAATGCTTTCAAACGGACGCTTTGTGAAAACTTTCATGCTGCCTCCTTGACAGAAAAGATTTGTCAATAAAAGAAATTTTATTCAGAAAATATCTACCAGGTAGAATGAAATAATGGAAAATTAGATTGAAATACTATTTAATTTATATCATAGTTTTAATGAATCTTTCATTGTGTAGATATTTGATATCGTATGTGATTGTTTTCTTTCAGAATTTCTGCAGCATCTACACTGAGTGAAGAAATAGATTCAATGAATGATAAACTCAACTTTTTACATTTTGACAAAGTTGTTCAACATTTAAGGTACTGTAAACGTGAAATTATTGGAAGTATTTTCTGTAAAAGGTTTTCTAATTTTACAGTTCTTTAACATAATTGTCGAAACCTATTGAAATGTTAAAGTGTACCCTGAGAGTAATTTTATATTTAGATGTAATGTTAAGAATGCCGTAAAAATAATAATAATGAAAACCCTGTCAAAATCCGTCGCCCCAGTGTCGAGTTATTAAAACTCAAAGTTGTCGATTTTCACCTGTCCGCCCAGACCTAATCAGCCGAATCGTCATTTCCGCGGAATTGAGGCTCTTCTACTCGTGACGTCATAAGTTCAACAGAAATGGCAGTCAACATGACTGCCAGTGACAACGACACCGCAACTGAGAGCGATTTGAGCATGAGTTTTGAGGAGTCTGATTATGGTGTGAATGATATGTCTGAAGACGGAATCCAGCCCTACCGATTTGAACTGGAATTACAAGACGATGTATCCAGTGAGGAGGAAAATGACCCTTCGAAAAGTGACGATCGCTTAGGCAACATAGATTGGCACGTACTTCACTGGGTCTCACCAGTAGTCGTGAAAGTAGTCGAACAGTGAATCGTCGTTTCAAAGAAACAAAATAAAATTGGGTGTGGTTTTGGACTAATTTTACTATCTTCAAGTCTCGATCAACAATTTCTGACGTCAGGAAATCGCGTTTGTGCAAGACTATGCATACATTCACGAGGTGTCGGAAATTTTCTTACCGAAGAAGTTTCGTGCGAGGGGAATTTTTCTTTCCAGGGAATTTTCGTAGCACTGTGGATATATATAGATAGGGTGTCAACAACCAATTATAACACCATCCGCTGTGTTAATAATAAAAATTTGATGTTTTAGAAGTTTAAACAATTATTTGACTGGTTTTTACCCTAGCACTGGTACGCGTCACAGGTGTCACAATTGTTTTTTCCAGCCACAGAGGTGCTAATTACCTAACCTGGCACAGGTGTGATTATGAGTTTAGATGACATCTCTACACTGTGAACTGTGTTTTCAAATCAAGATTGGTGATCTTATTGTTATTTTTACGATCGCAAAATTAATAACTAAACAACATCGTCTGCTGGAAGATCTAAAAACCAAATACACCTTATACAAACAACATACACACATAACCTATTCTATAAATTCTAATAATTCTATTCTATACTATATAATAGTAGTATGAAAATTCTTGGGGTGAAAATTCCCGTGACCCATTCACGACTAGGCCTTCTCCGAGTATTAGGCGTTCACGATTACGAAGGAATAATATTCCTATGACCGCCCAAGTCATAGGCTAGCCTATCAATTTAAAATGTTTAGTTGTAGAATTAATAACAAAATATCAACCTTACAAATATACTTTTATTTAATCAACAATCAGTTTTATTTATCGACGTCATGCATCGACACCCCATCCGTGTTAGTGTTAGGACAACCATACACACCGCTTCCCTCCTCGATAGGAAGCCATTTCAGCGGATTTAAGCGCTAATTCACCGACCCCTCATTCACTACTTTAGATATTGCGAAGATGTGAAGTACTTTCACGTAAATAAACAAAGAAATTACCACGGAAAATCCCAAAATAGATCACAATCACATGTAGCACAGTAAAGACAATATGGCTGCATCAACAAAAGCGTTGAACGTATGACGTCACAGGTTTGGGTGCCCGAAAACGAGGTCAACGCCTCTCAGCCAAAGGTGTGTTTTTCAGAAAAGTCGCAATTTCTCGGTAACGGAACATTCCACAGCATTCGCGTTTGCGGCATAGTGTATTTTATGTGCAGAACTATTTTTCAAGGTCAACATAGCTGACCTCTCAGGGTACACTTTAAGTGTCATTATTCCTGGTACATGTATAAACGTTCCAAACATAGAAAGGAACCTTCCATGATGGCTGCTTACAAAGTGCTATCTTGATGTTTACAGGTCAACATTAGAAGAGGAGACTAGAATGTTGCTTAAAGACATAAAGTTTCTTCAGGATTGTCTGGAAGATGAGGCTACATACAGAGCAGAGGTCCAGGGTACTTTCTCTCGGGAACCTACTATAGCAGGTCAGAGCTCACCAGATTTACTGTAGCTTACTTGTCATGAGTAATAAAATAAAAATGATAGACTAACTTTTGATGAAGTTGCTTGACTTTCAGTTCATTTAGAACTGACTTAGTAAAACTCATGCACCCTCATATCCTTTTACCTGTAGTTTGATATACTTAGTTTTTTTTTCAGACATCATCTGGAGTTCACCGAAAGAATTCCCTAAATTGTAACGGCTCAGTCAATGGCAGTGGGTCCATGAACTGTAGCAACTCAATCAATCGTAATGGGTCAATCAACCGTGGAAATGGGTCCTTCAACCGAGGTGAATCTGCCTTCACCAAACAAGTGGTCAACCTCACCCCTAATACAAGTTTCCAGAGAAAGAGGGTCTCTCCCAACAATTCGGTAATATAAACCAGCATAATACATTATCAGACTGTTATAGATAAGAAAACTGGTAATTTCTGAGAAAGATAATATAAGAAAATGGATATTTGAACTCTGTTATTTTAGTGTATACTAAGATGGAAGCATCAATAGACACTGTGAAAATTGAAAATGAAAGTTGACCAATATGCTGAATGCAAGATTAACTTCCGGTCGTGCTTTTCCCAAAAAAGTGTTTGTACACACCACAATACATCCTGCTCATGTCATTCTCAAAAACAATTCTTGTAAATTGTAATTGTTCTGATCCTGAGTTAAGTCCTTTGGTCATATTTTACTGGACTCTTCTATTAATAATTCCACGGCAAGCTAAGAATGCAAACTGCTGGGAAATCCACTGATGAGCTCAGTTACGTTGTGGTAAAATTTTCTGCCTTGTCAAATATCTTAATAAAGAATGGTATTTCAAAATATTGTGGCTGTTAACAGTATACATTTGAAAATCAATTAGCTGAATTTTAATCACAGGCAAACAGTCTTGTTTTTTAACATTTTTTTTTTCTTCTGTTGCTTTTTCTTTGCTGAGCAGCATTCAGATATATTACATCCATTTACCATTTGTGCTCTGTTTACAAGACATTTCACTGTGGTTATTACAGGTATTTATCTTATTATTTGTAAACAAATTAAAGTACCCGAAAAAAGACTACTGAAACAAAACATGCAGATCCACTGTGAATTATATGACTGATATTATCCTCATTCCCACAAGTCTGAAGTCATTAATATATTTTTATCTGGTTTCAGTTCAATAAGTCCACACCTGGAGGAGGTCAGCTGACAAAGAGTCGCATCGCTAAGGTTTTACGTCTACGTCTCTACCTCCTGCAGCAGATGGGGCCTAACTCCTTCCTCATTGGTGGTGACTCCCCAGACCACAAATTCAGGGTTATCATTGGACCTCAGGTACATGGCAAAATTATTAGCATTAAATTGTATAGGTAAAAAGTTATTGTTTCAACAATCAAAAGAACTTTTATACACAACTAAGTTTACATTTTGTGTTGATTGTGGATTGATTATTTTCTAGTCCTGTAGCTGTGGTAAAGGCCCTCATTGTGTCCACGTCCTCTTCGTTATGCTGAGGGTTTTCCAAGTGAGCGAAGGTGATCCTTTATTGGGCAGCAAAACTCTCAAGAACTATGAGGTAAGTTTTCATATATATTGGGAGCATGTGGTTTCATGATTATTCAAGCAACAAAATATTCTTATAGATAATTATGGAGACTGGAATATTTTATTCATCTTAAAAGTCAGTTATCAAATTCATGTTATTATTTGAGATTTACATACTTAAATATGGAGATAAAGATGGTTGCATAAGAAACATCTAAATGTATATTATGTCATGACTGCAGTTTCTCCACAAACTATGAATGGATTTGACCATGTAATTATTAATGTGCTTATTGGATTAATACTTAATTGAGTACATGCTGTCTGTGATGACAAGCTAAGACATCTTAGTTAAAAAAATTGTACCAATCACAGCACCACTGAATAAGATTAAACATATCTGATATTATATGTGATGTTGTTACTTATATAAAGAGTTGTTTCTATCACTCTATGGTATAGGTGGAGTCTCTGTTCAGGGATTATCATGAAAAAATATCCTCCCGGATACAGAACAGGAAAGAGGAAAAACAAAAGCAACTGAAGAAGATAGAAGAACAGACAGGCAAGAACAACTCAGGCAGATCTAGGATTGGTATCTCTGAGGCAGATCTACTTGCTCCCTCTGAGGCAGATCAAGGTTTGGTATATCTCTGAGGCAGATCTAGGTTGGTATCTCTGCAGATCTAGGGTTGGTTTATCTCTGAGGCAGATCTAGGGTTGGTATATCTGTGAGGCAGATCTAGGGTTGGTATATCTCTGAGGCAGATCTAGGGTTGGTTTATCTCTGAGGCAGATCTAGGGTTGGTTTATCTCTGAGGCAGATCTAGGGTTGTTATATCTGTGAGGCAGATCTAGGGTTGGTATATCTGTGAGGCAGATCTAGGGTTGGTATATCTGTGAGGCAGATCTAGGGTTGTTATGTCTCTGAGGCAGATCAAGGTTTGGTTTATCTCTGAGGCAGATTTAGGGTTGGTATATTTCTAAGGGAGATCAAGGGTTGTTATATCTCTGGGGCAGATCTAGGGTTGGTTTATCTGTGAGGCAGCTCTAGAGTTGGTTTATCACTGAGGCAGATCTAGGGTTGGTATATCTCTGTTATCTCTGAGGCAGATCTAGGGTTGGTATATCTCTGAGGCAGATCTAGGGTTGGTATATCTCTGAGGCAGATCTAGGGTTGGTATATCTGTGAGGCAGATCTAGGGTTGTTATATCTCTGAGGCAGATCTAGGGTTGGTATATCTCTGAGGCAGATCTAGGGTTGGTTTATCTCTGAGGCAGATCTAGGGTTGGTATATCTCTGAGGCAGATCTAGGGTTGGTATATCTGTGAGGCAGATCTAGGGTTGGTTTATCTCTGAGGCAGATCATGGTATATCTGTGAGGCAGATCTAGGGTTGGTGTATCTGTAAGACATGTCTAGGCTTAGTGTATCTGTAAGACATGTCTAGGGTTGGTATATGTCTTAGGCAGATCAAGGTTTGGTTGATCTCGGAGGTAGATTTAGGGTTGGTATATCTCTGAGATAGATCAAGGGTTGTTATATCTCTCAGGCAGATCTGGGGTTGGTTTATCTGTGAGGCAGATCTAGGGTTGGTTTATCTCTGAGGCTGATCTAGGGTTGGTATATCTCTGAGGCAGATCTAGGGTTGGTTTATCTCTGAGGCAGATCTAGGGTTGGTATATCTGTGAGGCAGATCTAGGGTTGGTATATCTGTGATGCAGCTCTAGGGTTGTTATATCTCTGAGGCATACTAGGGTTGGTTTATCTCTAAGGCTGATCTAGGGTTAGTTTATCTCTAAGGTAGATCAAGGTTTGGTTTATCTCTAAGGCTGATCTAGGGTTCGTTGATCTCTGAGGCAGATCAAGGTTTGGTTTATCTCTGAGGCAGATCTAAGGTCGGTATATCTCTGAGGCAGATCTAGGGTTGGTTTATCTCTTAGGTAGATCAAGGTTATCTCTAAGGCAGATCTAGGGTTGGTATATCTGTGAGGCAGATCTAAGGTTGGTATATCTGTGAGGCCGATCTAGGGTTGGTTTATCTCTGAGGCTGATCTAGGGTTGGTTTATCTTTGAGGCATATCTAGGGTTGGTATATCTGTGAGGCAGATCTAGGGTTGGTATATCTGTGAGGCAGATCTAGGGTTGGTATATCTGTGAGGCAGATCTAGGGTTGTTATATCTGAGAGTCAGATATAGGATTGGTTTATCTGTGAGGCAGGTCTAGAGTTGGTATATATGGGTTGTTATATCTAAAGCAGTTGGGTTGGTATATCTCTAGGCAGATCTAGGGTTGGTATATCTGTCATGGTAATCTCTGAGGCAGATCTAGGGTTGGTTATATCTCTGAGGCAGATAGGCAGGTTTATCTCTAGGCAGTAGGGTTGTTATATCTCTGAGGCAGATCTAGGGTTGGTATATCTGTGAGGCAGATCTAGGGTTGGTTTATCTCTGAGACTAATCTAGGATTGGTATGTTTCTGAGGCAGATTTAGGGTTGGTTTATCTCTGAGGCAGGTCTAGAGTTGGTTTATCACAGAAGCAGATCGAGGGTTGGTATATCTGTGTGGCAGATCTAGGGTTGGTATATCTGTGAGGCAGATCTAGGGTTGGTTTATCTCTGAGACAGATCTAGGGTTGGTTTATCTCTGAGGCAGATCTAGGGTTGGTTTATCTCTGAGGCAGATCTAGGGTTGGTATATCTGTGAGGCAGATCTAGGGTTGGTATATCTGTGAGGCAGATCTAGGGTTGGTATATCTGTGAGGCAGATCTAGGGTTGTTATATCTCTGAGGCAAATCTAGGGTTGGTATATCTCAGAGACAGATCTAGGGTTGGTTTATCTCTGATGCTGATCTAGGGTTGGTATATCTCTGAGACAGATCTAGGGTTAGTATATCTGTGAGGCAGATCTAGGGTTGGTATATCTGTGAGGCAGATCTAGGGTTGTTATATCTCTGAGGCAGATCTAGGGTTGGTATATCTCTGAGGCAGATCTAGGGTTGGTATATCTCTGAGGCAGATCTAGGGTTGGTTTATCTGTGAGGCAGATCAAGGGTTGTTATATCGCTGAGGCAGATCTAGGGTTGGTTTATCTCTGAGGCAGATCTAGGGTTGGTTTATCTCTGAGGCAGATCAAGGTTTGGTTTATCTCTGAGGCAGATCTAGGGTTGGTTTATCTCTGAGGCAGATCTAGGGTTGGTATATCTCTGAGGCAGATCTAGGGTTGGTTTATCTCTAAGGCAGATATAGGGTTGGTATATCTCTGAGGCAGAACTAGGGTTGGTTTATCTGTGAGGCAGGTCTAGAGTTGGTTTATCTCTGAGGCAGATCTAGGGTTGGTATATTTTTAATATATTTTTATCTGGTTTCAGTTCAATAAGTCCACACCTGGAGGAGGTCAGCTGACAAAGAGTCGCATCGCTTAGGTTTTACGTCTACGTCTCTACCTCCTGCAGCAGATGGGGCCTAACTCCTTCCTCATTGGTGGTGACTCCCCAGACCACAAATTCAGGGTTATCATTGGACCTCAGGTACATGGCAAAATTATTAGCATTAAATTGTATAGGTAAAAAGTTATTGTTTCAACAATCAAAAGAACTTTTATACACAACTAAGTTTACATTTTGTGTTGATTGTGGATTGATTATTTTCTAGTCCTGTAGCTGTGGTAAAGGCCCTCATTGTGTCCACGTCCTCTTCGTTATGCTGAGGGTTTTCCAAGTGAGCGAAGGTGATCCTTTATTGGGCAGCAAAACTCTCAAGAACTATGAGGTAAGTTTTCATATATATTGGGAGCATGTGGTTTCATGATTATTCAAGCAACAAAATATTCTTATAGATAATTATGGAGACTGGAATATTTTATTCATCTTAAAAGTCAGTTATCAAATTCATGTTATTATTTGAGATTTACATACTTAAATATGGAGATAAAGGAAGTTGCATAAGAAACATCTAAATGTATATTATGTCATGACTGCAGTTTCTCCACAAACTATGAATGGATTTGACCATGTAATTATTAATGTGCTTATTGGATTAATACTTAATTGAGTACATGCTGTCTGTGATGACAAGCTAAGACATCTTAGTTAAAAAAATTGTACCAATCACAGCACCACTGAATAAGATTAAACATATCTGATATTATATGTGATGTTGTTACTTATATAAAGAGTTGTTTCTATCACTCTATGGTATAGGTGGAGTCTCTGTTCAGGGATTATCATGAAAAAATATCCTCCCGGATACAGAACAGGAAAGAGGAAAAACAAAAGCAACTGAAGAAGATAGAAGAACAGACAGGCACCCCCTCCGATGACTCAACTCCTGCTCCCTCTGAGGCAGATCTAGGATTGGTATATCTCTGAGGCAGATCTACGTTGGTACATCTGTGAGGCAGATCAAGGTTTGGTTTATCGCTAAGGCAGATCAGGTTTGGTTTATCTCTGAGCCAGATCTAGGGTTGGTTTATCTCTGAGGCAGATCTAGGGTTGGTATATCTGTGAGGCAGATCTAGGGTTGGTTTATCTCTGAGGCAGATCTAGGGTTGGTATATCTCTGAGGCAGATCTAGGGTTGGTATATCTCTGAGGCAGATCTAGGGTTGGTTTATCTCTGAGGCAGATCTAGGGTTGGTTTATCTCTGAGGCTGATCTAGGGTTGGTTTATCCCTGAGGCAGATCAAGGTTTGTTTTTTCCCTGAGTGAGATCTAGGGTTGGTATATCTCTGAGGCAGACTTAGGGTTGGTTTAGGCAGATCTAGGGTTGGTTTTATCTTGAGGCAGATCAAGCGTTGTTATATCTCTGAGGCAGATCTAGGGTTGGTATATCTCTGAGGCAGATCTAGGGTTGGTATATCTCTGAGGCAGATCTAGGGTTGGCATATCTGTACAACATGTCTAGGGTTGGTATATCTGTGAGGCAGATCTAGGGTTGGTATATCTGTGAGGCAGATCTAGGGTTGTTATATCTCTGAGGCAGATCTAGGGTTGGATCTAGGGTTGGTTTATCTTTCAGGCAGATTTAGGGTTGGTATATCTGTGAGGCAGATCTAGGGTTGTTATGTCTCAGAGTCAGATATAGGATTGGTTTATCTGTGAGGCAGATCTAGGGTTGGTTTATCTCTGAGACAGATCTAGGGTTGGTATATCTGTGAGGCAGATCTAGGGTTGGTATATCTGTGAGGCAGATCTAGGGTTGTTATATCTGTGAGGCAGATCTAGGGTTGGTTTATCTCTGAGGCAGATCTAGGGTTGTTATATCTCTGAGCCAGATCTAGGGTTGGTTTATCTCTGAGGCAGATCAAGGGTTGGTATATCTATGAGGCAGATCTAGGGTTGGTTTATCTCTGAGGCTGATCTAGAGTTGGTTTATCTCCGAGGCAGATCAAGGTTTGGTTTATATCTAAGGCAGATATAGGGTTGGTATATCTCTGAGGCAGAACTAGGGTTGGTTTATCTGTGAGGCAGGTCTAGAGTTGGTTTATCTCTGAGGCAGATCTAGGGTTGGTATATTTTTAATATATTTTTATCTGGTTTCAGTTCAATAAGTCCACACCTGGAGGAGGTCAGCTGACAAAGAGTCGCATCGCTTAGGTTTTACGTCTACGTCTCTACCTCCTGCAGCAGATGGGGCCTAACTCCTTCCTCATTGGTGGTGACTCCCCAGACCACAAATTCAGGGTTATCATTGGACCTCAGGTACATGGCAAAATTATTAGCATTAAATTGTATAGGTAAAAAGTTATTGTTTCAACAATCAAAAGAACTTTTATACACAACTAAGTTTACATTTTGTGTTGATTGTGGATTGATTATTTTCTAGTCCTGTAGCTGTGGTAAAGGCCCTCATTGTGTCCACGTCCTCTTCGTTATGCTGAGGGTTTTCCAAGTGAGCGAAGGTGATCCTTTATTGGGCAGCAAAACTCTCAAGAACTATGAGGTAAGTTTTCATATATATTGGGAGCATGTGGTTTCATGATTATTCAAGCAACAAAATATTCTTATAGATAATTATGGAGACTGGAATATTTTATTCATCTTAAAAGTCAGTTATCAAATTCATGTTATTATTTGAGATTTACATACTTAAATATGGAGATAAAGGAAGTTGCATAAGAAACATCTAAATGTATATTATGTCATGACTGCAGTTTCTCCACAAACTATGAATGGATTTGACCATGTAATTATTAATGTGCTTATTGGATTAATACTTAATTGAGTACATGCTGTCTGTGATGACAAGCTAAGACATCTTAGTTAAAAAAAAATTGTACCAATCACAGCACCACTGAATAAGATTAAACATATCTGATATTATATGTGATGTTGTTACTTATATAAAGAGTTGTTTCTATCACTCTATGGTATAGGTGGAGTCTCTGTTCAGGGATTATCATGAAAAAATATCCTCCCGGATACAGAACAGGAAAGAGGAAAAACAAAAGCAACTGAAGAAGATAGAAGAACAGACAGGCACCCCCTCCGATGACTCAACTCCTGCTCCCTCTGAGGCAGATCTAGGATTGGTATATCTCTGAGGCAGATCTACGTTGGTACATCTGTGAGGCAGATCAAGGTTTGGTTTATCGCTAAGGCAGATCAGGTTTGGTTTATCTCTGAGCCAGATCTAGGGTTGGTTTATCTCTGAGGCAGATCTAGGTTTGGTTTATCTCTGAGGCAGATCTAGGGTTGGTTTATCTCTGAGGCAGATCTAGGGTTGGTATATCTGTGAGGCAGATCTAGGGTTGGTATATCTGTGAGGCAGATCTAGGGTTGGTATATCTCTGAGGCAGATCTAGGGTTGGTATATCTGTGAGGCAGATCTAGGGTTGGTATATCTCTGAGGCAGATCTAGGGTTGGTATATCTGTGAGGCAGATCTAGGGTTGGTATATCTCTGAGGCAGATCTAGGGTTGGTTTATCTCTGAGGCAGATCAAGAGTTGTTATATCGCTGAGGCAGATCTAGGGTTGGTTTATCTCTGAGGCAGATCTAGGGTTGTTATATCTCTGAGGCAGATCTAGGGTTGGTATATCTGTGAGCAGATCTAATGTTGTTATATCTCTGAGGCAGATCTAGGGTTGGTTTATCTCTGAGGAAGATCTAGGGTTGGTGTATCTCTGAGGGTTGGTATATCTGTGAGGCAGATCTAGGGTTGGTATATCTGTGAGGCAGATCTAGGGTTGGTATATCTCTGAGGCAGATCTAGGGTTGTTATATCTCTGAGACAGATCTAGGGTTGGTATATTTTTGAGGCAGATCTAGGGTTGGTATATCTCTGAGGCAGATCTAGGGTTGGTATATCTGTGAGGCAGATCTAGGATTGTTTTATCTCTGAGGCAGATCTAGCGTTAGTTTATCTCTGAGGCAGATCTAGGGTTGTTATATCTCTGAGGCAGATCTAGGGTTGGTATATCTGTGAGGCAGATCTAGGGTTGGTATATCTGTGAGGCAGATCTAGGGTTGTTATATCTCTGAGGCAGATCTAGGGTTGTTATATCTCTGAGGCAGATCTAAGGTTGTTGATCTCTGAGGCAGATCTAGGGTTGTTATATCACTGAGGTAGATTTAGGTTGGTTTATCTCTGAGGAAGATCTTGGGTTGGTATATCTCTGAGGCAGATCTAGGGTTGATATATCTGTGGTATATCTGTGAGGCAGATCTAGGGTTGGTATATCTCTGAGGCAGATCTAGGGTTGGTTTATCTCTGAGGCAGATCTAGGGTTGTTATATCTCTGAGGCAGATCTAGGGTTGGTATATCTCTGAGGCAGATCTAGGGTTGGTTTATCTCTGAGGCAGATCTAGGGTTGGTATATCTATGAGGCAGATCTAGGGTTGGTTTATCTCTGAGGCTGATCTAGAGTTGGTTTATCTCCGAGGCAGATCAAGGTTTGGTTTATATCTAAGGCAGATATAGGGTTGGTATATCTCTGAGGCAGAACTAGGGTTGGTTTATCTGTGAGGCAGGTCTAGAGTTGGTTTATCTCTGAGGCAGATCTAGGGTTGGTATATTTTTAATATATTTTTATCTGGTTTCAGTTCAATAAGTCCACACCTGGAGGAGGTCAGCTGACAAAGAGTCGCATCGCTTAGGTTTTACGTCTACGTCTCTACCTCCTGCAGCAGATGGGGCCTAACTCCTTCCTCATTGGTGGTGACTCCCCAGACCACAAATTCAGGGTTATCATTGGACCTCAGGTACATGGCAAAATTATTAGCATTAAATTGTATAGGTAAAAAGTTATTGTTTCAACAATCAAAAGAACTTTTATACACAACTAAGTTTACATTTTGTGTTGATTGTGGATTGATTATTTTCTAGTCCTGTAGCTGTGGTAAAGGCCCTCATTGTGTCCACGTCCTCTTCGTTATGCTGAGGGTTTTCCAAGTGAGCGAAGGTGATCCTTTATTGGGCAGCAAAACTCTCAAGAACTATGAGGTAAGTTTTCATATATATTGGGAGCATGTGGTTTCATGATTATTCAAGCAACAAAATATTCTTATAGATAATTATGGAGACTGGAATATTTTATTCATCTTAAAAGTCAGTTATCAAATTCATGTTATTATTTGAGATTTACATACTTAAATATGGAGATAAAGGAAGTTGCATAAGAAACATCTAAATGTATATTATGTCATGACTGCAGTTTCTCCACAAACTATGAATGGATTTGACCATGTAATTATTAATGTGCTTATTGGATTAATACTTAATTGAGTACATGCTGTCTGTGATGACAAGCTAAGACATCTTAGTTAAAAAAATTGTACCAATCACAGCACCACTGAATAAGATTAAACATATCTGATATTATATGTGATGTTGTTACTTATATAAAGAGTTGTTTCTATCACTCTATGGTATAGGTGGAGTCTCTGTTCAGGGATTATCATGAAAAAATATCCTCCCGGATACAGAACAGGAAAGAGGAAAAACAAAAGCAACTGAAGAAGATAGAAGAACAGACAGGCACCCCCTCCGATGACTCAACTCCTGCTCCCTCCCTCTGAGGCAGATCTAGGATTGGTATATCTCTGAGGCAGATCTACGTTGGTACATCTGTGAGGCAGATCAAGGTTTGGTTTATCGCTAAGGCAGATCAGGTTTGGTTTATCTCTGAGCCAGATCTAGGGTTGGTTTATCTCTGAGGCAGATCTAGGGTTGGTATATCTGTGAGGCAGATCTAGGGTTGGTTTATCTCTGAGACAGATCAAGGGTTGTTATATCGCTGAGGCAGATCTAGGGTTGGTTTATCTCTGAGGCAGAGCTAGAGTTGGTATATCTGTGAGGCAGATCTAGGGTTGGTTTATCTCTGAGGCTAATCTAGGGTTAGTTTATCTCTGAGGCAGATCAAGATTTGGTTTATATCTCAGGAAGATACAGGGTTGGTATATCTCTGAGGCAGATCTAGGGTTGTTATATCTCTGAGGCAGATCTAGGGTTGGTATATCTCTGAGGCAGATATAGGGTTGTTATATCTCTGAGGCAGATCTAGGGTTGGTATATCTCTGAGGCAGATCTAGGGTTGGTATATCTGTGAGGCAGATCTAGGGTTGGTATATCTGTGAGGCAGATCTAGGGTTGGTATATCTGTGAGGCAGATCTAGGGTTGTTATATCTCTGAGGCAGATCTAGGGTTGGTTTATCTCTGATCTCTGAGGGGGTCTAGGCAGATATCTGGCATAGGATTGTTTTATCTCTGAGGCAGATCTCTGAGGCAGATCTAGGGTTGGTTTATCTCTGAGGCAGATCTAGGGTTGGCTTATCTGTGAGGCCGGTCTAGAGTTGGTTTATCACTTAGGCAGATCAAGGACTGGTATATCTGTGAGGCAGATCTAGGGTTGGTATATCTGTGAGGCAGATCTAGGGTTGTTATATCGTTGAGGCAGATCTATTGTTGGTTTATCTCTGAGGCAGATCTAGGGTTGGTATATCTGTGAGGCAGATCTAGGGTTGGTTTATCTCTGAGGCAGATCTAGGGTTGGTATATCTCTGAGGCAGATCTAGGGTTGGTTTATATCTGAGGCAGATCAAGGGTTGGTATGTCTATGAGGCAGATCTAGGGTTGGTTTATCTCTGAGGCAGATCTAGGGTTGGTATATTTGTGAGGCAGATCTATGGTTGGTATATCTCTGAGGCAGAACTAGGGTTGGTTTATCTGTGAGGCAGGTCTAGAGTTGGTTTATCTCTGAGGCAGATCTAGGGTTGGTATATTTTTAATATATTTTTATCTGGTTTCAGTTCAATAAGTCCACACCTGGAGGAGGTCAGCTGACAAAGAGTCGCATCGCTTAGGTTTTACGTCTACGTCTCTACCTCCTGCAGCAGATGGGGCCTAACTCCTTCCTCATTGGTGGTGACTCCCCAGACCACAAATTCAGGGTTATCATTGGACCTCAGGTACATGGCAAAATTATTAGCATTAAATTGTATAGGTAAAAAGTTATTGTTTCAACAATCAAAAGAACTTTTATACACAACTAAGTTTACATTTTGTGTTGATTGTGGATTGATTATTTTCTAGTCCTGTAGCTGTGGTAAAGGCCCTCATTGTGTCCACGTCCTCTTCGTTATGCTGAGGGTTTTCCAAGTGAGCGAAGGTGATCCTTTATTGGGCAGCAAAACTCTCAAGAACTATGAGGTAAGTTTTCATATATATTGGGAGCATGTGGTTTCATGATTATTCAAGCAACAAAATATTCTTATAGATAATTATGGAGACTGGAATATTTTATTCATCTTAAAAGTCAGTTATCAAATTCATGTTATTATTTGAGATTTACATACTTAAATATGGAGATAAAGGAAGTTGCATAAGAAACATCTAAATGTATATTATGTCATGACTGCAGTTTCTCCACAAACTATGAATGGATTTGACCATGTAATTATTAATGTGCTTATTGGATTAATACTTAATTGAGTACATGCTGTCTGTGATGACAAGCTAAGACATCTTAGTTAAAAAAATTGTACCAATCACAGCACCACTGAATAAGATTAAACATATCTGATATTATATGTGATGTTGTTACTTATATAAAGAGTTGTTTCTATCACTCTATGGTATAGGTGGAGTCTCTGTTCAGGGATTATCATGAAAAAATATCCTCCCGGATACAGAACAGGAAAGAGGAAAAACAAAAGCAACTGAAGAAGATAGAAGAACAGACAGGCACCCCCTCCGATGACTCAACTCCTGCTCCCTCTGAGGCAGATCTAGGATTGGTATATCTCTGAGGCAGATCTACGTTGGTACATCTGTGAGGCAGATCAAGGTTTGGTTTATCGCTAAGGCAGATCAGGTTTGGTTTATCTCTGAGCCAGATCTAGGGTTGGTTTATCTCTGAGGCAGATCTAGGGTTGGTATATCTGTGAGGCAGATCTAGGGTTGGTTTATCTCTAAGGCTGATCTAGGGTTGGTTTATCTCTGAGGGAGATCAAGGTTTGGTTCATCTCTGAGGCAGATCTAGGGTTGGTTTATCTCTGAGGCAGATCTAGGGTTGGTTTATCTCTGAAGTAGATCTAGAATTGGTTTATATCTCAGGAAGATACAGGGTTGGTATATCTCTGAGGCAGATCTAGGGTTGGTTTATCTCTCAGGCAGATCTAGGGTTGGTTTATCTCTGAGGCAGATCTAGGGTTGGTATAACTCTGAGGCAGATCTAGGATTGGTTTATCTCGAGGCTGTTCAAGCATTGTTATATCTCTGAGGCAGATCTAGGGTTGGTATAACTCTGAGACAGATCTAGGGTTGTTATATCTCTGAGGCAGATCTAGGGTTGGTATATCTGTGAGGCAGATCTAGGGTTGTTATATCTCTGAGGCAGATCTAGGGTTGGTATATCTGTGAGGCAGATCTAGGGTTGGTTTATCTCTGAGGCAGATCTAGGATTGGTTGATCTCTTGAGGCAGATCTAGGGTTAGTATATCTGTGAGGCAGATATAGGGTTGGTATATCTGTGAGGCAGATCTAGGGTTGTTATATCTCTGAGGCAGATCTAGGGTTGGTATATCTCTGAGACAGAACTAGGGTTAGTATATCTGTGAGGCAGATCTAGGGTTGGTATATCTGTGAGGCAGATCTAGGGTTGTTATATCTCTGAGGCAGATCTAGGGTTGTTATATCTGTGAGGCAGATCTAGGGTGAGAGGCAGATCTAGGGTTGGTTTATCTCTGAGGCAGATCTAGGGTTGGTTTATCTCTGAGGCAGATCTAGGGTTGGTATATCTCTGAGGCAGATCAAGGGTTGTTATATCTCTGAGGCAGATCTAGGGTTGGTTTATCTGTGAGGCAGGTCTAGAGTTGGTTTATCTCTGAGGCAGATCTAGGGTTGGTATATTTTTAATATATTTTTATCTGGTTTCAGTTCAATAAGTCCACACCTGGAGGAGGTCAGCTGACAAAGAGTCGCATCGCTTAGGTTTTACGTCTACGTCTCTACCTCCTGCAGCAGATGGGGCCTAACTCCTTCCTCATTGGTGGTGACTCCCCAGACCACAAATTCAGGGTTATCATTGGACCTCAGGTACATGGCAAAATTATTAGCATTAAATTGTATAGGTAAAAAGTTATTGTTTCAACAATCAAAAGAACTTTTATACACAACTAAGTTTACATTTTGTGTTGATTGTGGATTGATTATTTTCTAGTCCTGTAGCTGTGGTAAAGGCCCTCATTGTGTCCACGTCCTCTTCGTTATGCTGAGGGTTTTCCAAGTGAGCGAAGGTGATCCTTTATTGGGCAGCAAAACTCTCAAGAACTATGAGGTAAGTTTTCATATATATTGGGAGCATGTGGTTTCATGATTATTCAAGCAACAAAATATTCTTATAGATAATTATGGAGACTGGAATATTTTATTCATCTTAAAAGTCAGTTATCAAATTCATGTTATTATTTGAGATTTACATACTTAAATATGGAGATAAAGGAAGTTGCATAAGAAACATCTAAATGTATATTATGTCATGACTGCAGTTTCTCCACAAACTATGAATGGATTTGACCATGTAATTATTAATGTGCTTATTGGATTAATACTTAATTGAGTACATGCTGTCTGTGATGACAAGCTAAGACATCTTAGTTAAAAAAATTGTACCAATCACAGCACCACTGAATAAGATTAAACATATCTGATATTATATGTGATGTTGTTACTTATATAAAGAGTTGTTTCTATCACTCTATGGTATAGGTGGAGTCTCTGTTCAGGGATTATCATGAAAAAATATCCTCCCGGATACAGAACAGGAAAGAGGAAAAACAAAAGCAACTGAAGAAGATAGAAGAACAGACAGGCACCCCCTCCGATGACTCAACTCCTGCTCCCTCTGAGGCAGATCTAGGATTGGTATATCTCTGAGGCAGATCTACGTTGGTACATCTGTGAGGCAGATCAAGGTTTGGTTTATCGCTAAGGCAGATCAGGTTTGGTTTATCTCTGAGCCAGATCTAGGGTTGGTTTATCTCTGAGGCAGATCTAGGGTTGGTATATCTGTGAGGCAGATCTAGGGTTGGTATATCTGTGAGGCAGATCTAGGGTTGGTTTATCTCTGAGGGAGATCAAGGTTTGGTTCATCTCTGAGGCAGATCTAGGGTTGGTTTATCTCTGAGGCAGATCTAGGGGTGTTATATCTGTGAGGCAGATCTAGGGTTGGTATATCTGTGAGGCAGATCTAGGGTTGGTTTATCTCTGAGGCAGATCTAGGGTTGGTTTATCTCTGAGGCAGATCTAGGGTTGGTTTATCTCTGAGGCAGATCTAGGGTTGGTATATCTCTGAGGCAGATCTAGGGTTGGTTTATCTCTGAGGCAGATCAAGGGTTGTTATATCTCTGAGGCAGATCTAGGGTTGGTATATCTGTGAGGCAGATCTAGGGTTGTTATATCTCTGAGGCAGATCTAGGGTTGGTATATCTGTGAGGCAGATCTAGGGTTGGTATATCTGTGAGGCAGATCTAGGGTTGGTATATCTCTGAGGCAGATCTAGGGTTGGTATATCTGTGAGGCAGATCTAGGGTTGGTTTATCTCTGAGGCAGATCTAGGGTTGGTTTATCTCTGAGGCAGATCTAGGGTTGGTATATCTCTGAGGCAGATCTAGGGTTGTTATATCTCTGAGGCAGATCTAGGGTTGGTTTATCTCTGAGGCTCTACAGATCTAGGGTTGGTATAACTCTGAGGCAGATCTAGGGTTGGTATATCTCTGAGGCAGATCTAGGGTTGGTTTATCTCTGAGGCAGATCTAGGGTTGGTTTATCTCTGAGGCAGATCTAGGGTTGGTATATCTCTGAGGCAGATCTAGGGTTGGTTTATCTGTGAGGCAGGTCTAGAGTTGGTTTATCACTGAGGCAGATCTAGGGTTGGTATATCTGTGAGGCAGATCTAGGGTTGGTTTATCTCTGAGGCAGATCTAGGGTTGGTATATCTCTGAGGCAGATCTAAGGTTGGTATATCTCTGAGACAGATCTAGGGTTGGTATATCTGTGAGGCAGATCTAGGGTTGGTATATCTGTGAGGCAGATCTAGGGTTGGTTTATCTCTGAGGCAGATCTAGGGTTGGTTTATCTCTGAGGCAGATCTAGGGTTGGTATATCTGTGAGGCAGATCTAGGGTTGTTATATCTGTGAGGCAGATCTAGGGTTGGTATATCTCTGAGGCAGATCTAGGGTTGGTTTATCTCTGAGGCTGATCTAGGGTTGGTATATCTGTGAGGCAGATCTAGGGTTGGTATATCTGTGAGGCAGATTTAGAGTTGGTATATCTCTGAGGCAGATATAGGGTTGGCATATCTGTACAACATGTCTAGGGTTGGTATATCTGTGAGGCAGATCTAGAACCATATCTGTGAGGATAGATCTAGGGTTGGTATATCTGCTCAGGCAGATCTAGGGTTGGTATATCTGTAAGGCAATCTAGGGTTGGTCATCTAACAACCAGATCCCTCAGAGATATAACAACCCTAGATCTGCCTCACAGATATACCAACCCTAGATCTGCCTCACAGATATACCAACCCTAGATCTGTCTCAGAGATATACCAACCCTAGATCTGCCTCAGAGATATACCAACCCTAGATCTGCCTCAGTGTTAAACCAACTCTAGACCTTCCTCAGAGATAAACCAACCTTAGATTTGCCTCAGAGATAAACCAACCCTAGATCTGCCTCAGAGATATACCAACCCTAGATCTGCCTCAGAGATATACCAACCCTAGATCTGCCTCAGAGATATAACAACCCTAGATCTGCCTCACAGATATACCAACCCTAGATCTGCCTCAGAGATATACCAACCCTAGATCTGCCTCAGAGATATAACAACCCTAGATCTGCCTCAGAGATATAACAACCTGAGATCTGCCTTACAGATATTCCAACCCTAGATCTGCCTCAGAGATATAACAACCCTAGATCTGCCTCAGAGATATAACAATCCTTGATCTGCCTCACAGATATACCAACCTTAGATCTGCCTCAGAGAAAAACCAACCCTAGATCTGCCTCAGAGATAAACAACCCTAGATCTGCCTCAGAGATATAACAATCCTAGATCTGCCTCACAGATATAACAACCCTAGATCTGCCTCACAGATATACCAACCCTAGATCTGCCTCACAGATATACTAAACCTAGATCTGCCTCAGAGATAAACCAACCCTAGATCTGCCTCAGAGATATAACAACCATTGAACTGCCTCAGAGATATACCAACCCTAGATCTGCCTCAGAGTTAAACCAACTCTAGACCTTCCTCACAGATAAAACAACCCTAGTATGCCTCAGAGATATACCAACCCTAGATCTGCCTCAGAGATAAACCAACCCTAGATCTGCCTCAGAGATAAACCAACCCTAGATCAGCCTCAGAGATAAACCAACCCTAGATCTGCCTCACAAACATACCAACCCTAGATCTGTCTCAGAGATATACCAACCCTAGATCTGCCTCACAGATATACCAACCCTAGATCTGCCTCAGAGAGAAACCAACACTAGATCTGCCTCATACTAACCCTAGTTCTGTCTCAGAGATATACCAACCCTAGATCTGCCTCACAGATATACCAACCCTAGATCTGTCTCACAGATATACCAACCCTAGATCTGTCTCAGAGTTATACCAACCCTAGATCTGCCTCAGAGATATAACAACCCTTGATCTGCCTCGAGATAAACCAACCCTAGATCTGCCTCAGAGATATACCAACCCTAGATCTGCCTCAGAGATATACCAACCCTAGATCTGCCTCAGAGATATAACAACCCTAGATCTGCCTCACAGATATACCAACCCTAGATCTGATCTGCCTCACAGATATACTAACCCTAGTTCTGTCTCAGATATATACCAACCCTAGATCTGCCTCACAGATATACTAAACCTAGATCTGTCTCAGAGATACACCAACCCTAGATCTGCCTCAGAGATATACCAACCCTAGATCTGCCTCAGAGATATACCAACCCTAGATCTGCCTCACAGATAAACCAACCCTAGATCTGCCTCAGAGATATACCAACCCTAGATCTGCCTCAGAGATCAACCAACCCTAGATCTGCCTCAGAGATATACCAACCCTAGATCTGCCTCACAGATATACCAGTCCTTGATCTGCCTAAGTGATAAACCAACTCTAGACAGGCCTCACAGATAAGCCAACCCTAGATCTGCCTCAGAGATATAACAACCATTGATCTGCCTCAGAGATATACCAACCCTAGATCTGCCTCAGAGATATAACAACCCTAGATCTGCCTCAGAGATATACCAACCCTAGATCTGCCTCAGAGATATAAGCACCCTTGATCTGCCTCGAGATAACCCAACCCTAGATCTGCCTCAGAGATAAACCAAACCTTAATCTGCCTCAGAGATATACCAACCCTAGATCTGCCTCTGCCTCAGAGATATAACAACCCTAGATCTGCCTCACAGATATAACAACCCTAGATCTGCCTCACAGATATACCAACCCTAGATCTGCCTCACATATATACTAAACCTAGATCTGTCTCAGAGATATACCAACCCTAGATCTGCCTCAGAGATAAACCAACCCTAGATCTGCCTCAGAGATCAACCAATCCTAGATCTGCCTCAGAGATAAACCAACACTAGATCTGCCTCCCAGATATACCAACCCTAGACCTGTTGTACAGATAAAGCAACCCTAGATCTGTCTCTGAGATATACCAACCCTAGATCTGCCTCAGAGATATAACAACCCTAGATCTGCCTCACAGATAAACCAACCCTAGATCTGCCTCAGAGATATAACAACCCTAGATCTGCCTCACAGATATACCAACCCTAGATCTGCCTCAGAGATATACCAACCCTAGATCTGCCTCAGAGATATAACAATGCTTGAACTGCCTCGAGATAAACCAACCCTAGATCTGCCTCAGAGATATAACAACCATTGAACTGCCTCAGAGATATACCAACCCTAGATCTGCCTCAGAGATATACCAACCCTAGACATGTCTTACAGATATACCAACCCTAGATCTGCCTCACAGATATACCAACCCTAGATCTGTCTCAGAGATATACCAACCCTAGATCTGCCTCAAAGATATAACAAACCTTGATCTACCTAAGAGATAAACCAACCCTAGATCTGCCTCAGAGATATACCGACCTTAGATCTGCCTCAGAGATAAACCAAACCTTGATCTGCCTCAGAGATATACCAACCCTAGATCAGCCTTAGAGATAAACCAACCCTAGATCTGCCTCAGAGATATAACAACCCTAGATCTGCCTCACAGATATACCAACTCTAGATCTGCCTCACAGATATACCAACCCTAGATCTGCCTCAGAGATATAACAACCCTTGATCTGCCTCAGAAATATACCAACCCTAGATCTGCCTAAGAGATCAACCAAATCTTGATCTGACTCAGAGATATACCAACCTTAGATTTGCCTCAGAGATAAACCAACCCTAGATCTGCCTCAGAGATATAACAACCCAAGATCTGTCTCAGAGTTATACCAACCCTAGATCTGCCTCGAGATAAACCAACCTTAGATCTGCCTCAGAGATAAACCAACCCTAGATCTGCCTCACAAATATACCAACCCTAGATCCGCCTCAGAGATATAACAACTTTATAACTGCCTCACAGATATACCAACCCTAGATCTGCCTCACAGATATACTAACCCTAGATCTGCCTCACAAATATACCAACCCTAGATCTGCCTCAGAGATATACCAACCCTAGATCTGCCTCACAGATATACCAACCCTAGATCTGCCTCAGAGATATAACAACCCTAGATCTGCCTCACAGATATACCAACCCTAGATCTGCCTCACAGATATACTGAACCTAGACCTGTCTCAGAGATATACAACCCTAGATCTGCCTCAGAGATATAACAATCCTTGATCTGCCTCACAGATATCATAACCATTGAACTGTCTCAGAGATATACAACCCTAGATCTGCCTCAGAGATATAACAACCATTGATCTGCCTCAGAGATATACCAACCCTAGATCTGCCTCACAAATATACCAACCCTAGATCTGTCTCAGAGATATACCAACCCTAGATCTGCCTCACAGATATACTAACCCTAGATTTGTCTCAGAGATATACCAACCCTAGATCTGCCTCAGAGATATACCAACCCTAGATCTGCCTCAGAGATATAACAACCCTTGATCTGCCTCACAGATATACCAACCCTAGATCTGCCTCATACTAACCCTAGTTCTGTCTCAGATATATACCAACCCTAGATCTGCCTCACAGATATACCAACCCTAGATCTGCCTCAATGATAAACCAACTTTAGACCTGCCTCATAGATAAACCAACCCCAGATCTGCCTCAGAGATATACCAACCCTAGATCTGCCTCAGAGATATACCAACCCTAGATCTGCCTCAGATATAAACCAACCCTAGATCTGCCTCAGAGATATAACAACCCTAGATCTGCCTCAGAGATATACCAACCCTAGATCTGCCTCAGAGATATACCAACCCTAGATCTGCCTCAGAGATATACCAACCCTAGATCTGCCTCAGAGATATACCAACCCTAGATCTGCCTCAGCGATATATAACAACCCTTGATCTATCTCAGAGATAAACCAACTCTAGACCTTCCTCAGAGATAAACCAACCTTAGATTTGCCTCAGAGATAAACCAACCCTAGATCTGCCTCACAGATATACCAACCCTAGATCTGCCTCACAGATATACCAACCCTAGATCTGCCTCAGTGATAAACCAACTCTAGACCTGCCTCACAGATAAACCAACCCTAGTATGCCTCAGAGATATAACAACCCTAGATCTGCCTCACAGATATACCAACCCTAGATCTGCCTCACAGATATACCAACCCTAGATCTGCCTCAGAGATAAACCAACCCTAGATCTGCCTCAGAGATATACCAACCCTAGATCTGCCTAATAGATATACCAACCCTACATCTGCCTCAGAGATAAACCAACCCTAGATCTGCCTCACAGATATACCAATCCTAGATCAGCCTGAGAGATAAACCAACCCTAGATCTGCCTCAAAGATAAACCAACCATAGATCTGCCTCATAGATATACCAACCCTAGACATGCTGTACAGATATACCAACCCTATATCTGCCTCAGAGATATACCAACCCTAGATCTGGCTCAGAGATATAACAACCCTAGATCTGCCTCAGAGATATACCAAACCTTGATCTGTCTCAGAGATATATCAACCCTAAATCTGCCTCACAAATATACCAACCCTAGATCTGCCTCAGAGATATAACAACCCTAGATCTGTCTCAGAGATATACCAACCCTAGATCTGCCTCAGAGATATACCAACCCTAGATCTGCCTCACAGATAAACCAACCCTAGATCTGCCTCACAGATATACCAACCCTAGACATGTTGTACAGATATGCCAACCCTAGATCTGCCTCAGAGATATACCAACCCTAGATCTGCCTCAGAGATATAACAACCCTAGATCTGCCTCAGAAATATACCAACCCTAAATTTGCCTCAGAGATAAACCAAACCTTGATCTGCCTCAGAGATATAACAACCCTAGATCTGCCTCAAAGATATACCAACCCTAGATCTGCCTCAGAGATAAACCAACCCTAGATCTGCCTCAGAGATATACCAACCCTAGATCTGCCTCAGAGATATACCAACCCTAGATCTGCCTCAGGGATATACCAACCCTAGATCTGCCTCAGAGATATAACAACCCTAGATCTGCCTCAGAGATATACCAACCCTAGATCTGCCTCAGAGATATACCAACCCTAGATCTGCCTCAGAGATATAACAACGCTTGATCTGCCTCGAGATAAACAAACCCTAGATCTGCCTCAGAGATATACCAACCCTAGATCTGCCTCAGAGATATAACAACCCTAGATCTGCCTCAGAGATCAACCAATCCTAGATCTGCCTCAGAGATCAACCAACACTAGATCTGCCTCACAGACATACCAACCCTAGATTTGCCTCAAAAATATACCAACCCTAGATCTGCCTCACAGATATACCAACCCTAGATCTGCCTCAGTGATAAACCAACTCTAGAGCTGCCTCACAGATAAACCAACCCTATATCTGCCCCAGAGATATAACAACCCTTGATCTCCCTTAGAAATATACCAACCCTAGATCTGCCTCAGAGATATAACAACCCTAGATCTGCCTCAGAGATATACCAACCCTAGATCTGCCTCACAGATATACTAACCCTAGTTCTGTCTCAGAGATATACCAACCCTAGATCTGCCTCAGAGATATAACAACCCTTGATCTGCCTCAGAGATAAACAACCCTAGATCTGCCTCAGAGATATAACAACCCTTGATCTGCCTCAGAGACAAACCAACTCTAGATCTGCCTTAGAGATATACCAACCCTATATCTGCCTCACAGATATACAAACCGTAGATCTGCCTCAGAGATATAACAACTCTAGATCTGTCTCACAGATATACCAACCCTAGATCTGCCTCACAGATATACCAACCCTAGATCTGCCTCAGTCATAAACCGACTCTAGAGCTGCCTCACAGATGAATCAACCCTAGATCTGCCTCAGTGATAAACCAACTCTAGAGCGCCCTCACAGATAAACCAACCCTAGATCTGCCTCAGAGATATAACAACCCTTGATCTGCCTCAGAAATATACCAACCCTAAATTTGCCTCAGAGATAAACCAAACCTTGATCTGCCTCAGAGATATAACAACCCTAGATCTGCTTCACAGATATACCAACCCTAGATCTGCCTCACAGATATACTAACCCTAGTTCTGTCTCAGAGATATACCAACCCTAGATATATTTTAAAGCAGAGCTAGGTTGGTATATGTCCGAGGCAGATCAACCAAACCTTGATCAGGTTTAGGGTTTGTCATCTGATATACCAACCCTAGACATGTCTGACAGATACACTAAGCCTAGACATGTCTTACAGATACACCAACCCTAGATCTGCCTCACAGATATACCATCCCTACATCAGCCTCAGAGATAAACCAACCCTAGACATGTCTTACAGATATACCAACCCTAGACATATCTTACAGATATACCAACCCTAGACATGTTGTAAAGATATATCAACCCTAGATCTGCCTCAGAGATAAACCAACCCTAGATCTGCCTCAGCGATATAACAACTCTTGATCTGCTCTAGAGATGATATATCCAACATGTCTAGATTGGTATATCTGTAAAGATATTGGTTAATCTCTGAACACTAGATATATTTGTCACAGATATACCAACCTTACATCTGCCTCAGATATACAAACCCTAAACCTTCCTCAGAGATAAACCAAACCTTGATCTGTCTCAGAGATATACCAACCCTAGACATGTCTTACAGATATACCAACCCTAGACATGTCTTACAGATATACCAACCCTAGATCTGTGAGCAGATCTGAAAGATTATCTCTGATGCAGATATAGGGTTGGTATATCTGAGGCAGATCTAGGGTTTGTTTATCTCTAAGGCAGATCAAGGGTTGTTATATCTCTGAGCCATGTCTAGGGTTGGTATATCTCTGAGGCTGATGTAGGGTTGGTATATCTCTGAGGCAGATCTAGGGTTGGTTTATCTCTGAGGCAGATCAAGGGTTGTTATATAGCTGAGGCAGATCTAGGGTTGGTTTATCTCTGAGGCAGATCTAGGGTTGATATATCTTTACAACATGTCTAGGGTTGGTATATCTGTAAGATATGTCTAGGGTTGGTATATCTGTAAGATATGTCTAGGGTTGGTATATCTGTAAGACATGTCTAGGGTTGGTTTATCTCTGAGGCTGATGTAGGGATGGTATATCTGTGAGGCAGATCTAGGGTTGGTGTATCTGTAAGGCAGATAGGCTGAGTTTATCTTTAGAGCATGTCTAGGGTTGGTATTCTTTCTTAGGCAGATCAAGGATTCAGGGTATTATCTGGAGGCAGATCTCAGGTTGGTATATCTCTAAGACATGTCTAGGGTTGGTAGTCTCTCAGGCAGTGGAGGTTTGGTTTATCTCTGAGGCAGGTCTAGGGTTGGCAGATCAAAGTTTGGTTTATCTCTGAGGCAGGTCTAGGGTTGGTACCTCTGAGGCGGTGTTGGTATATCTTTGAGGAGGCTGGGGTTGGTTATATACCTGAGGCAGATCAAGAGTTGTTATATTGATGAGGCAGATAGGGTTGGTTTATCTCTAAGTCAGATCTAAGGTTGGTATATCTGTGAGGCAGGTCTAGGGTTGTAACTCTGAGACAGATCTAGGGTTGGTTTATATGTGAGGCAGATCTAGGGATGGTATGTCTCTGAGGCAGAGTGTAGGTTTAGGTTTATCTCTGAGAGCAGTACTAGGGTTGTTATATAGCTGAGGCAGTCTAGGGTTGATTTATATTCTAGAGCAAGGGTTGGTTGGTATATCTGTGAGGCAGATCTAGGGTTGGTTCATCTCTGAGGCCGATCTAGGGTTGGTTTATCTCTGAGGAAGATCTAGGGTTGGTATATCTCTGAGGCAGATCTAGAGTTGGTTTATCTATAAGGCAGATCTAGGGTTGCTATATCTCTTAGGCAGATCTAGGGTTGGCATATCAGTACAACAAATCAAGGGTTGGTATATCTGTGAGGCAGACCTAGGGTTGGTTTATCTCTGAGGCAGATCTAGGGGTGGTATATCTCTGAGACATATCTAGGGTTGGTATATCTCTAAGGCAGATCTAGGGTTGGTATATCTGTGAGGCAGATCTAAGGTTGGTATATCTGTGAGGCAGATCTAGGGTTGGTTTATCTCTGAGGCAGATCTAGGGTTGGTATATCTCTGAGGCAGATCTAGGGTTGGTTTATCTCTGAGGCAGATCTAGGGTTGGTATATCTGTGAAGCAGATCTAGGGTTGGTATATCTCTGAGACAGAACTAGGGTTAGTATATCTGTGAGGCAGATCTAGGGTTGGTATATCTGTGAGGCAGATCTAGGGTTGTTATATCTCTGAGGCAGATCTAGGGTTGGTATATCTGTGAGGCAGATCTAGGGTTGGTATATCTGTGAGGCAGATCTAGGGTTGGTATATCTCTGAGGCAGTTCAATGGTTGTTATATCTCTGAGGCAGATCTAGGGTTGTTTATCTCGAGGCTGTTCAAGCATTGTTATATCTCTGAGGCAGATCTAGGGTTGGTATAACTCTGAGACAGATCTAGGGTTGTTATATCTCTGAGGCAGATCTAGGGTTGGTATATCTCTGAGGCAGATCTAGGGTTGGTATATCTCTGAGGCAGATCTAGGGTTGGTTTATCTCTGAGGCAGATCTAGGGTTGGTATATCTGTGAGACAGATCTAGGGTTGGTATATCTCTGAGGCAGATTTAGGGTTGGTTTATCTCTAAGGAAGATCTAGGGTTGGTTAAGGTGATCCTTTATTGGGCAGCAAAACTCTCAAGAACTATGAGGTAAGTTTTCATATATATTGGGAGCATGTGGTTTCATGATTATTCAAGCAACAAAATATTCTTATAGATAATTATGGAGACTGGAATATTTTATTCATCTTAAAAGTCAGTTATCAAATTCATGTTATTATTTGAGATTTACATACTTAAATATGGAGATAAAGGAAGTTGCATAAGAAACATCTAAATGTATATTATGTCATGACTGCAGTTTCTCCACAAACTATGAATGGATTTGACCATGTAATTATTAATGTGCTTATTGGATTAATACTTAATTGAGTACATGCTGTCTGTGATGACAAGCTAAGACATCTTAGTTAAAAAAATTGTACCAATCACAGCACCACTGAATAAGATTAAACATATCTGATATTATATGTGATGTTGTTACTTATATAAAGAGTTGTTTCTATCACTCTATGGTATAGGTGGAGTCTCTGTTCAGGGATTATCATGAAAAAATATCCTCCCGGATACAGAACAGGAAAGAGGAAAAACAAAAGCAACTGAAGAAGATAGAAGAACAGACAGGCACCCCCTCCGATGACTCAACTCCTGCTCCCTCTGAGGCAGATCTAGGATTGGTATATCTCTGAGGCAGATCTACGTTGGTACATCTGTGAGGCAGATCAAGGTTTGGTTTATCGCTAAGGCAGATCAGGTTTGGTTTATCTCTGAGCCAGATCTAGGGTTGGTTTATCTCTGAGGCAGATCTAGGGTTGGTATATCTGTGAGGCAGATCTAGGGTTGGTATATCTGTGAGGCAGATCTAAGGTTGGTATATCTGTGAGGCAGATCTAGGGTTGGTTTATCTCTGAGGCTAATCTAGGGTTAGTTTATCTCTGAGGCAGATCAAGATTTGGTTTATATCTCAGGAAGATACAGGGTTGGTATATCTCTGAGGCAGATCTAGGGTTGGTTTATCTCGAGGCAGATCAAGGGTTGTTATATCTCTGAGGCAGATCTAGGGTTGGTATAACTCTGAGACAGATCTAGGGTTGTTATATCTCTGAGGCAGATCTAGGGTTGGTATATCTGTGAGGCAGATCTAGGGTTGGTATATCTGTGAGACAGATCTAGGGTTGGTATATCTGTGAGGCAGATCTAGGGTTGTTATATCTCTGAGGCAGATCTAGGGTTGGAATATCTGTAAGGCAGATCTAAGGTTGTTATATCTCTGAGGCAGATCTAGGGTTGGTATATCTCTGAGACAGATCTAGGGTTAGTATATCTGTCAGGTAGATCTAGGGTTGGTATATCTGTGAGGCAGATCTAGGATTGTTTTATCTCTGAGGCAGATCTAGCGTTAGTTTATCTCTGAGGCAGATCTAGGGTTGGTATATCTCTGAGGCAGATCTAGGGTTGGTTTATCTGTGAGGCGGCTAACTCCTTCCTCATTGGTGGTGACTCCCCAGACCACAAATTCAGGGTTATCATTGGACCTCAGGTACATGGCAAAATTATTAGCATTAAATTGTATAGGTAAAAAGTTATTGTTTCAACAATCAAAAGAACTTTTATACACAACTAAGTTTACATTTTGTGTTGATTGTGGATTGATTATTTTCTAGTCCTGTAGCTGTGGTAAAGGCCCTCATTGTGTCCACGTCCTCTTCGTTATGCTGAGGGTTTTCCAAGTGAGCGAAGGTGATCCTTTATTGGGCAGCAAAACTCTCAAGAACTATGAGGTAAGTTTTCATATATATTGGGAGCATGTGGTTTCATGATTATTCAAGCAACAAAATATTCTTATAGATAATTATGGAGACTGGAATATTTTATTCATCTTAAAAGTCAGTTATCAAATTCATGTTATTATTTGAGATTTACATACTTAAATATGGAGATAAAGGAAGTTGCATAAGAAACATCTAAATGTATATTATGTCATGACTGCAGTTTCTCCACAAACTATGAATGGATTTGACCATGTAATTATTAATGTGCTTATTGGATTAATACTTAATTGAGTACATGCTGTCTGTGATGACAAGCTAAGACATTTTAGTTAAAAAAAATTGTACCAATCACAGCACCACTGAATAAGATTAAACATATCTGATATTATATGTGATGTTGTTACTTATATAAAGAGTTGTTTCTATCACTCTATGGTATAGGTGGAGTCTCTGTTCAGGGATTATCATGAAAAAATATCCTCCCGGATACAGAACAGGAAAGAGGAAAAACAAAAGCAACTGAAGAAGATAGAAGAACAGACAGGCACCCCCTCCGATGACTCAACTCTTGCTCCCTCTGAGGCAGATCTAGGATTGGTATATCTCTGAGGCAGATCTACGTTGGTACATCTGTGAGG
>NW_026782776.1:0-60388 GCF_031769215.1 Ylistrum balloti | reverse complement strand
AGAACGTGTATAAATGCACGTTAATTAAGGCTTTTACTGTTAATAAAACGAGGTAAGCCATATTGGACAATTGACTGGAAAAATGCATGTACTTGTGTATAGACACAAAACTCAACTGTGATCGGTCCGTAATACAAATAAACGTCATTTATATGAACTGTTATAAAGCTGTTAATTAATTGGATTTCCATCGAAACATAATTTCTATAGTATATTGTCTTATGTCTAAAAAGCCATAATTTTTGCGGATATATATAATTTATATACTAGTTCATCAATATTATGTTGTAAAAATTATACCGACCTGAACGTTACTTTGATAATTAATCAATCTAATGTATCTGTTTCAAACTTGATATATTGTACAAAATTTGCTAAACAAACTAAATAAGCTTTAGGCGTATATTAGTCACACTTGTTGATTGGGATGGAATCGCGCGAGGTGCTTTACAGTGGGAGACAATCGGAAGTACCGGGAGGAAATCGGGAGTACCAGGAGGCAATCGGGAGTACCGGGAGGAAATCAGGAGTACCAGGAGGAAATCGAAGTACCGGGAGGAAATCGGGAGTACCGTGAGGAAATCGGGTGTACCGGGAGGAAATCGGGAGTACCGGGAGGAAATCGGGTGTACCGGGAGGAAATCGGGAGTACCAGAAGGAAATCGGGAGTACCGGGAGGAAATCGGGTGCCGTCGATTTAGCGACCCAATGGGTTTTTTCACGTCCGTTCGGGGTCGTCTAAGTCAGAGATTTGACCAGTTGGTATAATTTTGATAAACGGGTTTACTGGTAAAGAATTACATCAAATGACAAACATTGTCTGGTATTAAATGTAGATTTATCAATATAAATAACTTGTCTATTTTAAGCGCATTTATATATCAAATGTATCATCTTATGAACATTGACAGTTGCTTTTCGCTGAAATATTCACATAAAGAAGTTGATTAATTATTATGAAAAACATGTTGTTCAACAGCTAAGGATTTCGGAAATCCTTATCTGTTGTTCAACAGTCTGAATATGTAATTTTTTTCCGTCATATATGATAACGCATTCGCACAAACCACAATCGCCTTTAAACAAAATGGCTTCCAGCCTGAATTGGTCGAGACAGTATTGACGATTAATGTCTCTAATTTCGTTATTTGGAAATGACTTGAGTTATCAAATAACATATGCCACACCTATCACAAAATCCGGTGCTGAAGAAGAACGCTCGCTGTCATTTCTTCCCGCCATCATGTATTCGTGTTTACAAAATAAATTGTCTCGTTTTCAAAGCTATTATGTGATGTTTTTTTTAAATTTGAAAGGGGTTTTCCGAATCAGAGATGGTCAAGCTGGACATTTGGAATCAATTGTGAATATCGGGATATGATAGAAACGTAATTGGAAATATTAAAAAAAACCACTCGTACAATCAATAAGGAAATCGATATTTTTACCGTGATGTTCCTTTAACCAATGTGTAGAGAGAAAATTACGTTCTTACAACTCACAGATCTAGCCGCCGAGTGTAGTGTGTTTGTTAATCGCAGTTAAGTTCGCGTGTCCCCAAACTTTTTACCTGTCATAGTACGATTGAAAAAAGATCCGTCACAGGTAAAACGTGTTCGTCAACAATCTGTATACTTAATATAATACTAGATATAGAATACAATGTAGTCCGCAGGTACATGTCACAGTATGATTCATTTATCACAAGGAAAACCTAAACACGTTGACCTCATTACGTAACAATGATGTATATTACCGGGGAAATGTTTAATCATTATTTAATTGCGTTGGAAAATCCGGGTTTTAAACAAAACATCTAACAACATGCAGGTTTTCACAAATACTGCAAATTAATTTCAAAATAATTACAATTTAATATAACTGCTAGCATCCTTATAAAAAACAAAAACAAAACAAAACGAAAAAAAAAAAAAAAAAAAAAAAAAAACCAGAAAATAAAAACGCAAAGCAAAAAAAAAAAAAAAAAAAATCAGTTTCCGAGGAGTTTTTTTTTCTCCAGCTTTTGGTGGATATTTAAGAAATTTGGATATTTGTAGTGTAAGTTGACTACGCCATTTCCAGGGATAATGTTGCCAGAGTTTGTGAGAAAATAGGACATTTCAACTTTAATAAGTATAGCTCTTTAGTGACCCAATGGTGTGGAGACCGATCCTTATTTTGAATATATTTTTGTTCGAGGCTGAAAAGATTTGAGACGTGCTTCCGTGTCAGTTTTAAGTGGCGGTTTTTCCGTGCTCGTGGCAAACTATGTATATCCGTTCATGTATTACAACCACACTCATTACACGTCACCAGTTATTTCTAGCACCTCTGAACATCTCATTTTAATTTTCCAAGAAAGGCACATAAACATAGCTCCTAATGTTTAAACATGACATTTAAGTAAAACGAAAAATCTCGGCTAATGTACTGATGATATGTTAAATAGTCTAAATAATTATGTATCGCTACATCTCAGTAAAAAAGGACTGAATATTATAACTCTCCGTTTTGAGAATATCAGCGTATTAAACTTAAAATGCATGAGCTAAATATAAAAATTCCATTGATGTACATATTTCCTTTACATTTTCAAATATTTAAACATTGGCCTACCAATACACATGGTATTATATTTGTATTTTCGTTCATCTGTTAGTGGTGTCTCATGATTTCTTGAAATGATAAATAACATGAACAGAAAATAAAACGGCGACAAATATTGTAACAAAAGACACACATTCAAAATAAGATACAGTAGAGCCGAACAATGAATTTAATCAATCACACAGCTGTTTGCTCATTTTAGGATTCGGCAGTGATACAACTTGCATACAGTTTGAATTCTAAGGGGCGAAAGAGAAAAATCCAAAGCAGTCAAAATCTAGAAAGAAAGGTGCACTAGCCCTATTATTAAGTAAATTTCCTAATTTTCCTAGGTGGTATATACAGTTTCGTTGTCACAACCTCATTGATGTTATAAAAATTTAGAAACTTTGACGTTACTTGGATTGATATGGTAAGTGTTTTCCCAAAGTTGATGTTATTTTCTTGTATTTTTTTCTCAGTTGCATTAAAAACTTTTTTTTTTAATACATTTTTGCCATATTTTACATTCTGTTTACGATAGACGAAAATGGCCTCTTCATCTATTTACAGGCAGTAGGTTGATCACGAAACTTTTGACGGAGACACATGCAGAGAAAGTACTTGGTTCAGTAATAAAGAATTGTTAGGTCATTAATCATAGGATATTGAACTTCATTTTTTTAAAACCAAATCCAAATTTCATTTGAATATTATTCTTCAAGCTTTATGCAAGTTTAAACACAGAGAAAACACAAGAAAATAATACAAAACGTACGAATAAAGTTCTTAGCAAAATCAATATCATGAGGTTAAATCTTAGATATTTTCCATTTCAACTGAAATTAATAACACAAATTTATTATATTTCAACTGTGTTTGATTTAACCGCATGTATGGCATGTGGGTTTTCTAAAATGCAGACCTTTCAACAAGTATCAAATAAATATAACGTTAACTTCTATGGGTGCCTGATTTGACATGAAGAAATCTATGGGATATTAGTGCGAGTTAACTATAAGCTTTTATTAGTATGCTTATTAATAATCAAATATGTACTTGACGTTCTACGTAAATTATGTGACATAACGAAAGGCACTAAGTTTATGGGGTTATTAAGCTAGTGCATCTCCAAATCTAGATTCTGATATTACTATCTATCAGATTTGATTTTTCCCAGTCGTATCCTAGGCTTAAGACGTTAGGGCCATATCATCACTGACGAGTCTTAGGAGGAAGACACGTGTATAATGCAGTTTATTCATTGTGTGGGTTGATCTATCTAACGTGGCGAATCTAAATCTTAATTTTTATTTAGAAAGTGTTATTTTACCTGTGTATCTTTTGTACAATCTTTCCTAACTTCCTGGTTTCACTACCGATTTTTAAGATTTTGATTGCGGTGTGGCAAAAACACAGCACGACAGATACACAGATGATGTATGTTATATAAGTGTACATACGTTTGTGTGTATATACAATATGTGTTGATATAACTTATACATAAGTTATGCTGACGTGTCAGCAGAAAACGCCAAGCCTTCCAATCTGACGAGAAAACGATCTGATAAAGCCTCAGGTGAAAACTACACTGCGATGAGTTTGCTTTTTGTGCACATTTTTGTTTGCACTTTGTCAAATGATATATATAATTGGTCAGTGAGACTAGAATTGATTTATATAGTAAATCGAAAATAAATACTGTCCGTCACGGTTGCTCGTTTATATAGATTTACTATGTTCATACTGTAAAGCCGGTCATTCTTGTGGTGATTTTATTTTCGCGGATTTGTTTGTTTTTCTATAATATAATGTAAATGAGTGACATCACAGAAAAGAAAAAAAATCAAAATGTATTTTAATATATTGTTGACGACCGATGTAAATGAAACAAATGTTATATTTTACATGCTGTTTATATTGTTGCTTTGTTATTTAGTAAGAGTCAGATTGCAAGAAAAGTTAGTCTGAACCGATTCCTAGAGGTTTGATAATTCACCAACTATTTGGATTTTGTACCTGCTAGTTGGCATTTTATCAAACAAAGTATACAGAATCTGCCTTGTTTCATGATGGTAAACAGTTTCATTAGGTGGGATTGAAACACGACCAAAATGTCCCTTATTTAATTACTGTGAAACACTTTAAAAACAGTAATAAGTGATTATACTTTTGTTATTTCACAGTTATGCAATGTGGATTCGCCTTTCTAGAAGCTGGTGCGGTTAGGAGCAAGAATACAACAAACATTTTGATAAAAAATGTCATGGACTCATGTAAGTGCCTTATATACGGTAGCATTACTCAAAAGATTCCCAGACTCTGTAATGCCTGTATTGTGCAAGTATTTGTTGACTGATAAAATACCAGAAATCATGATAGCTCTGTAGTTAGCGCGTTGTTATAGCAACCTCAGATGAATATCCGACATGCGTAGTCCGACACTTCCTACTTGTAGCGAATTATATTTTCAATGAAGCTGAGGAACGGAACGCTTTTTGTCTCTGGGCGAGACACTTTACCTGAATTGCTCTGAATGGATGACATGTGACGGGCCTCCCGTACACGTTTCAGTGAAGTAGAATCAAGCTACCATACAGAGACCCGTTTTAAAATGGCACTGGCTGTTCATCGGGTAATAAACTTACCAGACTGATTAAGTTCCTTCCTCGATTATTTCTGTTTTTTTTTTTAAATTATACAGCCGTTCCAGAAACCTTATTGCAATATCTAATCAGGCGAACTTCACATGATATACATATTTGTATATTGTGAAGAAAAAGATAGAAATGAATAGTGACATTGCTTAACTTAGTATTTCAGATACGGTTCAAAATTTGTTCATCGAGTTGTATTTACTTTTGGCTATAAAACTTGCTAGAGCGTCAGATTGATTCAGCGTATACACCAGATACAAATACGTTTTGTAATCAATGAAACGAACCATTGTACTTGTACTTTTAATGTAAATAGTTTGTCATTAGCAGACATACTGGCATGACAAGCTTGGTGCATTTGTCCATGCTAAACTAACTCTTTCTATATATTTTTTTTGGTATCCAATTTCGTTAGATAAAAAATTGATTCTAAATACATTTCATATACTTGATAGTATTGATGTTGATAAATCTTAACTCTACTTTGTATGATATGCTTCAATAAAATCTTAATTTAAATTCAAATACGACGAAACAAAGGAGTAGATATGAACAGTTTAAACTGGTACCATAGAAAAAGACTAATATCAGGAGGGATATGCTTCTTTGTCTTTCTGACGACTCATATAAATGTTGGTCTTTTAAGTTTTCAGAATTTTCGTAAGCTCTCTTATATATGCAGTCTCGAATGAAAAGTACGTATGATCTGTTATAGGTCAAAGTCAACAAAGATATTATAATGAAAACCAGAAATACGTCATTTTCCCCATTTTATTTCGCTGTTTTGAGTTCTTTAAAATTAGCATTCATTAATTTCACTTCCACATTAGTATTGAAGCCCTGATTTGAGAGCACTAAGAATGGCAGTTAGAAGCTAAGCTATAGGTTTGGTTGAACAACTAGAGGAGTCAGTGATAAAAAGTTGCTCTTCATTCTTGTGAAATTCAGTATAAATTAGAAAGGTCCTTTATCCCAATCATCTATTGGCAGTCTGTATGATTAAAATACTTATGCAGAATTAACCCTTGTTATGCTTTTCGAAAGAAAGCCGGAATTTTTAACATGCGTGATTTATTTAACGGCGCTTGATTCACCATCAATCTTTTTTGTTTTTGTTTTTTTTTGTTACAGTTGTCTCGGGAGCGTCTTACTGGGTCTTTGGTTTTGCCTTCGCTTACGGAGACGGTGGGATGGCGAATAAGTTTATTGGAGCATCGTATTTTGCATCATATGATCTTCCGGATGCAAAATATGCCGAGTTTTTCTTCCAGTATACATTCGCTGCCACTGCAGCCACCATTGTCTCCGGTGCTATGGCCGAGAGGTGTGAATTTGTAGCCTATTTTGCCTATAGCTTCTGTATAACAGGTAAGAACATCCAACACGTTACCTAAATCATAATAATGATCTCATTTCCTTGGGATGGCAGAAGCGTTTTACCTAGTACATTTTGTCTTTCTGAATGTGAATTACAGATAATATCAATCTAATACATGTAGAATGATATCTTACTGCAACAGTAACACTGAGAAAGCACAAAACTTCATGAAATATGGATTAAATATTTTGCAGTTTTCAAATTTACTTTAACAACAGAAAAATGTCCCTGTTCATGGTCAGGATAGCTATTTTTAAGCATGTCTATAATTGTTTGTCTCCCGTTTTAGTTCGATGTCTATTTCTGTTCTGGAGTATGCTAAGCTCCTGTACTAGTTTTTCAGTATTTGGTTTTCTTTTCTTTTCCTATTGTCTGTTCTATACGTTAATTGTGTTGTAGGAGACAAAAACTCTATGTTGAGCTTGTAGTAATGATACATATTCATATTTGATAAATACATATTGTATCTAGAATAGAAGTTCTGAAAATACAACGAATAGAAGACTCAATTATTCTGCTGGTTATTTTCTGTTTACATTACCAAATCGAAGAAAAAAATCTGAAACGTACAGTATCTCGAGTGTTTTGCATATTTTCAGGGTTTATCTATCCCGTGGTAACACATTGGGCATGGGGAGGTGGCTGGCTCTCCGAGGGTTATGAATACGACAGTTTTGGAACAATTGCTTATCAGGTACCTATTGTGTCCAAATAAGAGAAGTATCCGTTTCTTTGTATTGCAATAAGACACTAAAGATGTTCAGTACCAATTGATATCGCCAAAACATTACTGTGATGGCGAAATGAATTCATTTTTCTCAATCTTAACATGAACATAGAAATCCACCTTTTTTGACAACATCTCATTATTAGGAAATGATGTGTTTAAGGATTTTGCCGGAAGCGGTATTGTGCATGTGCTTGGGGGCGTAGCGGCATTTGTCGGGGCTGCCCTACTGGGGCCACGAACAGGAAGGTTCCATGGAGGACAGGTGGCACAACTCAGAGGACACTCAGTACCCGTGAGTAATCACATGACCATTACAGAATGATACCGTACTCAAATCATGTAAATTCTGAAATGGTGATTTGGCTTGGAATAATCTTTATGTGAATTGCTAATTTAAATAATTTTTTAAAACAGATATATTATGTCTTTGGGTATCAAAGATTGTATAAAAGACACAAAAGAGAATTGCACATTCGTATACAATTTAGAGTTAGTTGCAACAGACCCAAATAATGAATGAATTATAAATATTGTGTTCTGATAGTACATGATATTATTAGCTGATTCCAAGATTATAAACTAGCGGTCTATCTCTGTATTTCTATCGAAATTGTTTTATCTATCAACATATTCAAATCATTTGTACACACAATATCACAACAGCTGTTTGATGTTCATTCTGTCATCTCCCAGATTGCTGCTCTTGGTGGATTCATCCTGTTTTTTGGGTTTCTGGCTTTTAATGGCGGTTCACAGCTGGCTATCAGTAACCCAGGTGACGGCGAGGCAGTTGCCCTTTCTATCGTTAATACCATAGTATCTGCATCATTTGCTGCCTTCGGTTCCCTGCTTATTAATCGCATCCCCGGTCTTGGTAACAGCTGGAGTCTGCTCGTCACAATAAATGGAGCGCTTACGGGTATGGTAAGTGATACTATGAATGAATATTTTGTCCATGAATTATAAATTGTAAGCAACAACGGTTTAAAATCCTGCTATAGACGTACTTATACTCAAATAAACCTACCAGGAAAGAAAGCATTAACAATGGAACATCGATATGGGGACAATTAAAGATCTACAAGAACAACAAAAATACCGACATGTCAACAGAATTTTAATTCAAATTAAATTTTGATGAAACAATGACAAAAATCAACAAAGTGAATATTTACACGGAGAACCACATAACATTGAAAATCAGACCAGCTGTTCAGACGACATTCGTTATGAAAGTATCATTCAATTTAAAGAGGTAGTGTTATGTTCCCAACTGAGACAAAAAAAAACCAACAACAACGGAACCATGATGAAGAAGAAACAATGAGCAAGTGTTCTGGAAATGAAAGTATCGTTAGCTTCATCGACGCATTCGGTAATCATGTTTAACTCAGGTTAGATTAGACACGGGGTAACAACAACAAATTTTCTTTTGGTTTACTAAACTTAGTTTCATATCACATAACGAAATAAGATGAGTTCACATTTTCTTCATCAGCTTGTCTTTGTTCGATACCAAATATTTCCAAATTGAAAGTTTTACATCCAGATTCATCTCCGAAACAAATTGAAAGTTCCATTCTATCAATTAGATATGACAAAAACAATTCATTAATACTTTTCCCATGATATCGTCGATTACAGGTTGCTGCTTGCGCAGGTTGTAACAGTATGTACCCATGGGGAGCATGTATATTAGGAATTTTTGCCTCAATTTCGTACACACTTTGGTCTTGGCTAATGAAGAAGATGCGGATAGACGACCCTCTGGACGCTGTTGCTGGTAAATGTTTTGACTGTGATGAAATATCAATTAATATTAATTAGCTTTTTCGTGTCTATAACAGCAAAATGTCAAATTTGACATTGCTTCCGAATTCCACTGATTTGTTTTTTCCGAATGAATATTGATTTGTTCTGACAACTTGCCCAGTCAATTAATCAACTACGATTCAATAACACAAGCATTCAAAGAAAAATGACGAAAGAGTTACTATTTTCATACTGTGAACTCATTTATTTGTTGGGAGCTCAGAGGTTTTCGTTAATATTCGTTGGCACCTAATTTCGTGGTTTAACAGTACTCGCAAAATTCACCAATTCATCTGATATTTTTTACTATGTAATTTGTTATCGACAGTCTGTGAAGCGAAGTTATCCACGAAAAACAGAAAATAAAACTCTCATGCCTGTTCATGATTTTAGTATATGAAACAGTTAAGCTCATTTCAATAATTTTATATTGAATACAGATGACATACAGCTTGACTGTCGTTTAATTTCAGTTCATTTTGGAGGAGGTCTGTGGGGAGTCATTGGCATTGCATTTCTTGATAGAGAAGATGGAATCTTGATGAGATGGGATCAACGGTCTGGATACGTAAGTATGCAGTGTGGTGCTACTTATCAATCAGCATTTAGGCTCGGGACAGAAAGATTTCTTTGGATTGCAATAATAAATAATAAATGTTGCTGGCATGAAAATTAATACATAAACAACTCCAAAGTGTCTTTGATGTAACCACATCATCAGGATATAAATAATCAAAGTCATTTCCAAGGTCCGGTATATATCACGTGCTCTTCCCATGGGGCGAATTCCGAAAGGGCGTGACTAATCAGAACGTCTCTTTCAAAATTTTGTAATGTGCTGTGTGGGAGGAATGCGGATGTTATAATACACGTTTATATTTAACTGTCTGAATTTTTATTGCCAATTACTACAACACGCATTTCAGTTGGTAGCTCCATATTTGCGTATATCCGGCTTTCTGGTATAATTTGAAATCCATTCATTTAAACAGACATAAAAAATGCATTTAAAGTGACAACTAACGTCTTACATAGAACGTGTTTAATTTCAATATGAAGTTTATCAAACGGTTCACAAAGTTTATTTTAAACGGCAAATTCAAATACAAATTTAGAGTTAGAATGGAGCTAAGAAATGATTTTTAACTGCATTATACAGAATGTTTATCAGTTGTCTTTACATAAACAGAAACTACTGTGGCAGCTGTGTGGTCTAGGGGTGATTATCGGCTGGACGGCGTTTTTCAGCCTCTTGTTGTTTGGCTTCCTCAAGGTGTTCGGTTTACTACGTGTTCCACTGGAAATTGAAGAGAAGGGCAAGTATTTCTCAGCAAACTGACTTGGACAATACACACTCACGAGACAAAATCTTATATCTGCTGTTTAATTCAATTCAGTCTTAATGCTGAAAATCAAAGATATAACATTTTTTACTGTCGGCCAAGCTTTGTCAAAAAAAAATTGATATCATCGGTCGATATTTAGTCAATAAAAACAAGTTATCTAACCCCATACGAAGCCACAGAGCCTTGTTTTTATTGTTCCCTTTTCTTCTTCTTAGGTGATAATTGCAAAACATAAACCACAGAGATCATCCCCTATTTTAATCATGAAGAGTATTCCAAACATAAAACACTTCAATAAAGAAATTATATCATTTTGGAACATTTCCATTTTCGTTTGCTATGCAGTTTTAATGAAAGACGAACATTTAATCTAGGAACGATTGCTGCGAAAATATCAGAAAATGTGTTATTCAGAATGAAGGAAGAATTGCATGAGAAAGTGAGTTCCTGATATATATAGTTTGACACCTGCATCGAGAAAAGGAGTGCATCAACTTAATGTGTTTTTGCTTTTAATTTACTTTCTGAAACTAAACCTTTCAAAAACATCATCAGAAAAAAGTTTAAAACTGGACTTATTTTACTTCCCAAAGGACTAGATCCTGAAACTATATATTGCAATCGCATTTTTTCTCACATGATGATTTCTATTTTCTTAATTGCATTTTGTTTTGTATCCTTTTATATTATACTATATTTCTTTGATAGCATTTCCCGATCAACATGGATCAATCAGGACTGATTTTTTTCAACCATTATGATTACAGGACTAGACATTCCGAAACACGGTGAACCTGCCTACCCAGCAGACGCATATGGTCACGGTCATGTGGAGCATATCATGCAGGTCGTGCAGAACAAACCCACCAGCGTCGTGCAATGTAAGTAGAGTACCTTAGAGTATAGAAGGAACTTACAAACAAACAAAGTTAACTTTATAGAGGAAATATATATATAGTGAAATAAGCTTGACTATATTATTTTCTATTTATAAAGCATCACAAAAATAAGGAAGTATTAAAATTATTTTGCTCGTACCAGTTATAAATATATACACGCACATGAATGAGCCTTTATATTGATAATGATAGTGTATACATTATAAAGCATCGAAAATACCTCAATTACTCAATTATAGCGTCCAAATGTATGTTTGTTCAGATTAGCATAGGACCAACTTCTATGCTAATGCACATGTTCCAAATTTACAGCATTCAAAACAAAGAAAGTTAGTGTTATGACTTTATTAGGAAGTGGCATAAGTGTGAGAAAGTTCTAAGTATATACAAATATATGCTGTACGTACCGTACTATACATTATCGAGAAGAGGGGGGTTATGCCTGCGTGGAAAATATGTTTGGTAGGGGATAACAATGGTAGTGGATTGGTTTTATAAGTGGAAGTATATCAGAGATTAAAACGTTATTAATTACTTTTTAACAGTCAGAATAAAGAATGCACTGTTAGAGCTAATTAAAGATCATAAAAATAAACTAAAATAAAAGCTGAAAAATAAATCTTTATCTCGAAAATACTCCTCTGGTCCTGAACGAAACCTTTTTCAGCAACAGTATCTGGTTACGAGTATAATGGTTTCAACGTTAATATAACAACTTTTATTTATCAAAATGCATCAAGCGGTGTTTAAAAATGTAGTTTAAATGTTTTCAGGAGTCTCCGTGTTATCGTCTTTCTTTTTTCATATTTCGTCCTAATTCAATCGAATCAAAGTTTGGCTTAATATTCTGTTAACATGTCGGTATTTTCTTCGTTACTTCAAAAATTATTTTCAGTTGATTCTTGTTGTTTAAAATGTATTTTGAAAAAGAGGCTAGAAATGTAAATGAATATCAAATTATAAATATGAATTTTTGCATGGTTTAATGGTTGCAGAATATAAGGACTTTAACAAAGGATCTTGTGCTACTACCTGAATCTTAAACTGATTCAAAAATAAGTATGACATAATTCACCACTGTCCATTAGCTATCTAGAAAAGATTCGAAAATCACGGGAATGACCACAGTATATAGTTCTATTATGCTTCTTACGTGTCGACTGGCAATTGTATCTTTCCTTGTACACAACAAGAGATGGATTATTCTACTAATTTTAGATGTAACTATTGGGAACACGCGTTATAAGTTATCGATTATGGTTAAGGAAAATGAGCACACACACACACACACATATATATATATATACATCTTGAATTTTCATTTCCTTTGAAGGGTTAATTTGCTTTCTCAGACCTTTGAAATTACAATTGTCAAAATCAAATAAAAAAAGTTTATTCATGTTTAAATACTTTTATTTTCAAATCTAGATTTCGGATTTGATAGCCACAATAAGACATTAGAATCAGATCTAGAAGTATTCAGTAAGTAAATGTCAGGTTATAGGCTATGCTCTGGTGTTCATGGAATATGGTCACATCTATCGTTTTACTATGCCATGGTGTTGTATTGATGTTTGAACGTTCACTATGAAGGATTACTTTTCGGTTGCCTCTGCTTTCGTGTGTTTTTCTATATTATTACTCTTTTTATTGCTATTTATTATCTTTAGTAGCTTCTTCTCTGCAGAAAAGCATTTCATATAAACCCATCTTCTCATGGTTACTGTATATCCCTCATATAATGGTTTACAGGTGGTGTATTAGTGAGGTACAAACTATATAGTAATGATAAAGTAGACATGACAACAACTATTCATTATCGTGTGTACAATTATTCAAATACATTATGCTAATTAATCATAAAAACTTAGACATTGTATAAGTTACCAAAACATCTAAAAATAACCGATATGACAAGAAAATCAACACGAAAGAAAATGAAAGAAAACGCTTAAGGAGAATTTTAAAATAACAAGGAAATACCAACATATCATCATAATAATTATCCAAACTCAAATTCAATAAAATAGGTCAAAATATGAACAAAAGAAAGATTTACAGGGAGTCTCCTGAATAAGTACAAGTTGAGAAAAGGTCGGGCATTCCGGAAGAGCAAGCATCTTCTTGTTAATCAACGACAGCCGCCATGTAAATCCAATTTAATTTGTCAGTCCAATTAAGTAATGTCACGTTCGCAAATGAAAACAAGGTATAATACAATGGAACCGACAGGCAGACTAATGAGCATCAAACACGTCCAGATTCATATCGCACAAAGAAACAAAATAGTTCTCAATGATAACCCAATGACGACCGTAAAATCTTCCCCATAATTTCTATCAATCAGCAGCTTTTGAAACCCCATGTTTTTTCTGTAAGTTGACGACTTCTTACACGAAAATCATAATAACGCGAACAAGCCCCTGAATAGTGAATCAACTGCGATAGGTAAACATCATAGGTTTGTGATGCAGAGGTGTTGCTATCCAGAAATGGAAAATTCACCACAGGAAAATTGAAATCAAAACTCTTACACAGCTTGGTGGAAATCTGTCATTGTTGGTTTCGCTGTAGGAAAAGATCTAGCTTTGCGGCTAACGTCGAGAAGTCCATCGTGTCCTAGATTTCTAATTCTAGTGGGTATATACGATGAGCATAGTCATTCATTTCTTTTGATTTAAAGACAAAACGTCATCGATATATCTGCAAGTGAAAGTGAACGACGAGGTCTGAGTGACATTTTTGATAAGTACTTCGAAAAATTCAGTGTCTTAAACAAACAAAAACATTTTCATATGAATGAATCTCGTTGTCTTGAGTATGTTGGCCAGTTCATCATCTGTGAAATTATTAAAATGCTGGTAATTTTCCTTGAGTGACGCATATGTCTAAAACTTATCAATGACCCCCTTTCATAGAACATTGGCGGTTGCAGCTTACGGTGTGATTTTGAACAAGTCTTTCCACACGTCTCCTTCCTTACATTTCCACAGTTCTCATAGTATGTTTGACGATGTTTATTGGAATTCGTGGAAACATTCTTCACAGCACTTGAATTATCTATTAGACATATTTGGTATCATGACTTTGTTAAATTGAGTTATGTCCCTTGCAATACATCCAATACAAATTGGCGCATAATCTATTTATATTTGACCTCATTTTACGTAATGTTTTATTTTTCATCACATGATTCTGTGGTTGTATCTCACTTTCACCTGTCCATTAATTTAATAAAAAAAGAATTCATTTAAAAGTTAAAGGCCGATTCAAATGTTAGTGTAATATTATCTCTTGGTGATTTTTTTCTGTTTATATGTAAAAATATGTCATCATATTACATGTAATACGCTCCTCTTATAAGCATTGCATGACACACTTGTTATCAGATTATTGTGAAATCAGATGCTTATTGTGGAAAAATCATAAACAAACAAACAAAAAACCCTAAAAAACAAAAACTAAAATAAAAAAGAATGTTCGAGTGCCAACATGATTGTCTATAACGAAATGAATTTTGAGGATTTTCGAATTTTTCCAGATTATGTTTGACGCTGCATGAATATGATATCAAAGCAAGTTGCAAATATGATTTATGCAATTTCGTGTAAATCTCTCTCACCGAAACGGTCGACACTGCTACAAATTTCACTGTGTGCTTGATATCATTAATGGTAACGTTAAGTTAGATAAGCTGGCAGCCATGTGCAGTTATTAATGATAAACATAAACAACTAGAAAGTATTCTTAAACGAAATATATTGCTTCTTTTATTGAACACCTGTACTTGACGTTCTTTTGAAATGATTTGATATTGAAAATTAAGGAATTAAGTTTCGTGAATAATACACCTCTCTGTTTGGTTTTTAGCATTCATTTCTACTAATTTGGGCCTTTCTCTGTCGCCTCATATGTTTTAGCATTTTAGGTCCCTAACATCACTGACGAGTCTTGCTAGGTGAAATAGCTGTATCACGTTTTGCTTCATTATTTGGCTCTGTTGTATTTAATTTTAAACTTGTGTTGTAAGATGTGTGTTTTAGACAAGTTTAAAGACAATTTTCGTTTATCCTTAGGCATTTGTTATTCAACTACATTATGTTCACGCCTGAAATAAAGTATTTTTGAGGTGAAATCTGTTTCGCAGTGTGATAAAACTATCTGAAATGTTTGCAGTTCTCCAATTTAATAGTGTGATCAACAGGTATTCTCAGAAAGTACAGTGGATAAGCATTACATTGTATAGACAAGAGAATCTATAGATTGAATATCATATAAGGAGCATATTTGTAAAAATGAAAACCATAATGAATATTTCATATATCTCTAAGTCAGAATGACAATGATAATAATATACATGAAAAATAAACTTCTCTATCGTTGGAGTCCTAATACCTTGATTCAATTATAAAATAAACGTACAATCAATCTAAAAATCCTCAAAATTTATTTTAGCATATGAAAACCAGGCGTTCGAAAACCAGGCTTACCAAAGGAGAGTGTCTGGCAGTGGTCCCTACGAACATCCCGAAATCAGGGCATTGAAGAAAAATGGCATGACGGTGACTGTCCTTGGCTCAGAGGGAAATGGGATAAGGCCTTCGGGACTACAGGGGAGTCCTAGACCGGAAACAGTGCTGGAGGAACCGGAACCGGAATCTGTGAACAACAATGGAACAAATGATTCTGACCGGTACTTTGTATCTCAATTTTAGGTTTAATTGGTAGCATTACCTTTCATCTGTATTGTTGCCAGTAGGGAAAATTTTCACTATAGGATATGATTACCGAGAGATGTCCACTAAAGATATCACATACCAATGTTTGTTACTTATACAAAGATATTATTATTATATATCTATTTCTTTTATTTTCTTAATGTTATCGTAAATATATCTGTGAACTGTACAGAAGGATGCTTGCCCTCTGTATCAGTAATTATATATTCACGTTAACTTCTTGAACAAGGATATGTTTGTTTAGTGAAATCACATGCACATAACTATATCATTAACCCAAATATTTTATATATTTAAACATTGATCTGATTTAAAGCTATATTTTCATTGTGGTAAAATTGAGATAAATGTACTTGCGGATGATGTAAATTTACTTTCGGATGATGTATTAAGTCACTATGACTGGTAATTAACTTTTAATTGTCTGAAGCGAACATGTGGGCATGTAAACGATTCTAAAAATATTTAAATTATATGGGCATGGCTGAAACACTGAGTTCAAAGGTTTGTCGTAATTTTAGAGGTTTTCATTTCATATATGTTTTCAACCGTATTCATATGTATGTTATTTTCTGGGTCAATGTTAATTACTCCTATTTAGACACCATATACCCTGCAAATTTTCAGTTAACTTTGAATATGGGAATTATTATGAAAATTTATGTACTTTGCGTAAACGTATAACAAATTGTTTTAAATCTATATGGATTTCCCTTTCCACGCTTTTGAGATAATTGACAAGATACTATATCATGTCGCAAAAGTTCAAAATATATTTACTATCGCCCTCAAGAATCTCGAGGTCGCATATCGGTATGTTGTACTGGCCGTGAAGTTGGGTATCACTCCTTTGTAATCTTCAAAGGAGTTTATCAGTCTGTAATTGGTCAGATTTTTCTACTGAAACCCGCAATAGACCAATCAAATTACTTCGGTTGTGCCATGAAAAGTTGTAGGGGTGCAGAAAGTAACAGTTATTATAAACCTAGAATATCAATGATTTTAGAAGTGTCATTATCAGAAATAGGGTTTAACTTTTATATTAAATCACTAAAGAGTTCGGTGGCAACGTGATGTTAAATCGTTTGATGTTACAGATCAGCTGTCTCCATTTTACAGCTTTATTGTTTTGTATCCATTGAAATATCAATGTAAATGTCTCGTGTACCGAATTTTGTTATTTCTTTAAAATGGTGTTACAACAATTTGTATCATCATGAGCTATCAAAGTTTTAAACTCAAAGCTCTAAAATGTTTTGAAATAATGCAAGTGAATCAAAGCAAGCTATTCGCTGAATATAGACTATATGGTCAGAACCCTGCAATATGTTACTAAGCGTACGTCCATTTAAATTGTGTTTAATACTGGAGACTATATTTGTATCCGTTCTGGTATTTGGTCCGTACGTTCGAAAAATAAAAAGTTGTTTTTACTGCAAAGTATTTTTTGTTGTATTTGCGTATAACTTCAATGTGAACTGTGTTATTTATGTTGGTTAGTGTATTTTGTGTGTTGTATTTTTTATTGTTATGTTATTTGGTAGAGTTATATGTGACCATTTCATCGTTAAGGGTATTGATATAGTCTAGTGTATAGGTTTTTCAGTTTTCGGTATATATGTAGTATGTGTAACGTTCAAATGTGTATGTTTTGTTTTTGTTTGGTTTTATTTATAAGATTGGACAAAACCTTGTACGTGGTCGGTAGCAAACTAAAGCAGAGGTAATATCCTTTGTACTTTCCGTCGAAGAACTGTACATTTAACGAGCAATACCCGAATGCTTATCATGAATATGTGCATTATTCAGAGGATAAACAGGTATGATGGATTTAGAGGAACGATTGGCCATATCGAAAAAAAATCTAAAATAAATAACTTCTTCCAGGTCCTCCTCAACATTGTGTAATAACTGACTAGTTACTGATAAGTGTCCATCCTTTCTGGACAGTGGTCAAATAGAACCACTCTTTTTGCTATCGCTATTGAACTTGATCATCACCGGAAAGCGAAGATGTTCTATCGACCTGTATCATCAATCTGGGTACATATTACTAACCAATGCACTAACAGAACAGCTGTTTGATAACGAATTTACCCAAACAAGAAACTAGATGGATAACATATTAGTTGATTCGTTTAAAAAGTTTGGCTTCGTGACAATCGTTTGATTATAAATTACAAGAGTTTGTAGGCCTATGATTGGGATAGTAACAGAATCGCTATTAGAAAGGTGCAATGAAACCGTTATCTATATATATAAACAAATTCGTGGATGTCCATTGCAATATTTTGATATATTAGCCGACACGTGTTCAACTAGCCTCAAATATCGCGATTTTAGTGATGCATGTTGACAGCCACATGACAGATAAATTCGCGACACAGGGATTCGGGAGATGAAGAGATGAAGGTCAATGAAGACTTGAGAGTCAAGAGTTGCCACCAAGATTTCTTTCGGGGATTATTTTTTTCTTCATGCGATATAGATATGTTCGATGTTTGTAGTTTTTCTCTATTAAGATCACAATGTGTCGGATTGACACAGCTTTACAAAGGGCGATTACTTGATTATTATACCTTTTCAATATTTTCGATTAGATAATTCCTTTGGTTGCACTTTTACCCATATTCATGGACTTTGATTTGGAATTGATATTTTGTAGACGTGTCAGGTTTCAATGTTTTTTTACTGCTGTAACTATCATCTGATGATAAAGACACTTCTGTTTAGTGGCGAAGGTGAAAGGAAAGTCCTGCTAACCAATCGCCTAACTTAAATCGATGTGACTAATTTTCCCAACTTGATGAACGAAGTGTTAACCAAAGAAGACTGTATCAACCTATTAGTACGTTCCATTTTTACTAAAATCATGATGTGTACATCTGTATTGATTATGCACCAGATTTTGTACAAATTGAACAACTAACATATCGACTTGTATTTGCTTTACCCAAGCCTCGTATATCCAGTCAGACATTTATCATTTGAGGATAAAACAATATCAAATAGAAATGATAAAGACTGGTACTAGAGTGTAGACATTTCTTTACTTAGCTTAATACAGAATTTCCTTTTTTGATTGCAAAGTTGATTTCGTGGGAAAAGATGATAATGATAAATAAATAGATAAATAGATAGTACTGAACAACATGCGGGACGTCTGCCGAATGTTGTCTAAACAATAAACTTATCTATGACTGGGCAAAAAGATATATGATTTATGCCTTGTTTTTTCCTAAATGTAAAAAAGCAGGCAATAAAAAAGCAAAAAATAGCGTGATTGTTACGGGTTGTATATGAAACTCAATGATCGCTATTACTTTGTCAGTATTTCATGTACATATAAATCGTCATACTTAAGTATTATACATTACCGATAAGAATAATACCATTTCTGAAATGTGAGTAACAAAATATCACTTCTGCATTTCATATACACTGACTTTCTATACTAGCATAACTATGTCTTCTGCTTCATCTGCGACATCCGCAATGTTGACCAATCCAAGTAAACACAAGTAAACAAAGCCATGTTCTCCAATTAACAAACAAACTAACAAGCAAAAAACATCTTGTCCAATTCCCTGGGGAAGATAAATGTTTTGAATGAGTATCTGGTAAAATCAATAACATGAGTATGAAAGCACGATGAGGGTTATAGACAATTATTTCAACATTTTACAGGAGTTGTTCCCCTTTAAACCTGTTTTGTACGTAAATATAATTGCAATGAATCATGATCTGTACAATCTTGACCACTGGGATTTTGGGATATATAGGCTTCAGGTCTGCGTCCGATCTAATTGATACATTTATCAATACAACTCGTTCTGATTGATCTCCCAGAAATCATTATGACGATTATAATCGTGGTATAGGAAACAGGCCGTTGAATATAGAATCGGCTGGTAATGTATATACCTTGGGTTAGAGATACAGGTATATTAAATGTTAATAAGGAAAGTTAACTTTAACAACTGTGTTTCTGTTCCCTTTTGTCATCAGAGTATCCTGGCCCTCTACCCGGCAAATCAGAGTCACGATGAACATATGAAACATAATAAGACCAGATGGTCCGGAGGTGTAAGCGTCGTATGCTTCATATATGACATCCGCCATGTAAACCTTGGCCAGACCAAATAAGCGTCGCGTTATCAAATGAAAACAAAGTATACAACAACTGAACTGCCGGGCAAGTTAATTTGCATCGAATACGTCCAGCTTGATATCGCACAAAGAAATAGAATAGTTCTCAATGGCGACCATAAAGCTTACCGGTAATTTTCGTCAGCCTGCCTCTTTTGTAACCTGAGGTACGAGTTTGTCCGACATTTGACGACTTCATACACGCGAATCGTGATAATGGGAGCAGAACCTTGAATATCGAATCAACTACGACATGGAAACCCCATAGGTCGGGGATGCCGGGATATTGTTATCCAGAAATTGAAAATCCACAGTAGAGAAAAATCGAAATCATTACGTTTACTATAAAGATGGATGAAAAACTATTACATTGTATGTTGGTTTCGTTGTAGGAAAAGATTGAGATAAGCAACTGATGTAGAAGAGTCTGTCGTGTCTGATTCTCAATTCAGATGGGTATATACGATGGATGTGATCAAAGCATTCATTATTACTTAAAGCCCAGACGTCATCAACATATCTAAAAGTAAAATTAAAAGACTTGAACAGATTTCTGGTGTAAAATAGAGCTGAAGCTTTAAAGATCCACTCCTTTATCGTTCATAAATTTGCAAGTTGTTGGAGGATCGCGGCTATTTTTACGGACAGATTTTGACAAAATTTGTGCAACATTATAAATAATTTTATGAAGTATCCATGCTAATTTCCACAGGTCGCCAGAAGCAGTATAAGCTGAATCCACTTAAAGTTCTCGTGTCACGGAGAGAGGTAAGGAATATAAAGTAGTTCGAACACGATCGACACCTAATGGTTTCTGTAAAGGATCCATTAGATTTTCAAACCTGACTGTATTTCCGCTACACATTCTGAAATGCTTTCAAGAATTTCAATAGAAGATACCTAGAAGTGCGACGTTATAACTTGACTCATAGTACATTCTCCTTCGTCTGGGTAAATATTGCATGTTTTACAAAACAAACTATTTCTGGTAGTCTTATTCTGTGTCATGATTTCTGAAAAGGTATTTTCTAAAGCTGGGAATCTGGAAAGATTCATCCCGTACTTCTGAAGAAATGGCGATAACAAGCTTCTCCCATAATCAAAATCAAAGACGACCGCCTGTCAGTCATTTTTTCTGTTTAATTTCAAAATCAATCGGGAAAAACTAGGGACCAAGGGAAACATACACATGAAATTTGAGAAAGATCTATCTTGTAATCTTTCGTCTGTCGGCCTATTTATTACAGCAGTCACATCATCAGACAATGAGCATCAAGGTAACAAAAGAAATCTCCATTTGAAATTAAGATTGACCAATCCATTGCTTTTCAAGAAATAGCGATAAATGACTATCATTGTCAAAATCGTAGACCGCCTGTCGGCCATTTTGTTGGGGATTTTTATCTGTCCTGAAATGGGCAATACAAAACTAGGGTTAAAGGAAAACATACAAATGAAATTTGAAAATGGTCCACCCATTCAAGAAATAACGATAACAAGAATGCTTTTAAGGACAGACGAACGACGGAGAAGGGGCGAATTGAAAGGAAAATGTTTTATCTCTGTGTACAAAATGAAGGTGGTTGGGTTTCATATCTGTTTGTTCCTTTGGATGGCACAGAGACGTAAATATTGATTTTACATGTCTACAATCGATCTGTCAAAACTGCTGTAAGATCATCATAACTTCAAAGGATCTACTTTTCCCGACAAATCCTCCCCATTAGAAACAAACTGCGTACATTGATTTTTTGGAACGGTTCAAAAGCGTAAATCTTATTATCATCATCAGTTCATATAAAAACTAACCTGCTATCAATGTTCATAATCAATTTAGTTTAAGTCTATTGCTTTATATAGAGTAGAGGCCAATTTGCCGGAATCTTCAAGTTATTAATGTATAATGTTACTTCGGTCGTAACATTTTGTCATTTTGTAATACTTATATTTGAAAATCTTCGAAACGTTGACTCCACAATCCGACCGATCTGTTCTTATATACGTATAAAAACAACTTTTGTTGAAACTGACCTTGAATAACGACTCCGACAAAAAGTGTTGCTGGTGCCTGCTGATTAAGTTTGATATAAGATTCTTTATTTCAGTCGTTAAAAAGTTGTCTATACTTCGAAAGCCTAGGAAAATAATGACAATTTAACACTTCACAGAAACGAATACACGAAAGTAAGTTGTCAATGGGGTTTTTTTTTTTTATTGAAATCGTTGAAGACATACACAAATATTATTAGTTTTGAAAAGACACTTTTTATCCGCATAGTTTCTTCGCAAGCGAAAAGACAACGCTCAACTCTACAACAAAAAATTGCCATTCATACAGAGGAATCAAGTGTAGTGTCTTCGTTGATAAATTCTTGCAAATGTTCCGGAATTTTTGGATATTCCTTTTTGAAGCTAGCACTTAATTCATTAAATCCGTCCGTGTTAACTGAGGTTCGAACCAGTGAACCTTCAAGACTCTGGAATCGTGGATCTTCTATAGTCTTGTCATAGAACTTGTACAGTGGTACTATATCAGAAAACACCCCTTCGTTGTCGATGGTGTGAAATATCTGAGTTACGCCACTAGCGTTTTTAAGTTTAAAAACAACATGTGGGCAATTGTTCTCATTTGAAGAAATTTCCAAGTCAGGCAACTTCAAAGTTTCTAGATCAGCGGAGGTAACACTGCGATGACCTCCCATTGAACTCACTGTTCTTTTAGACAACTGGCTTGTTAACCGAGTCAATATCTCCTGTTTCTTATTGGGGTGGTCAATGTCGGGTAACACAACCCCGACTTGCTGTAAATGGTGTTGTCGCTTCTGTTGACGTAACATGAACGACCGCTTGTGAAGGTCTAGAAGGCGTGTAGTTCGAGTCCTTTCAAGCTTTATATGGGAGAGCTTGACGTCTAGCATTTGTTGCTGGGTAATATTGTCGTAAAGGAGGACACGTGACACCTTGGTCTTTGGAAGAAGACTTCGCCGTTTATTGCCATAATTTGGCATGATACGTGGCGGACCATGCATGTAAGATAAACTCACGCTACCTTTCCCAGCTGGTTGATGATCACCGGAATCTAATCTAGGTGCCGCCATGTTGTCTGTCCGATTGCCATGAATACCAGGCATTGTAGTTGACTCGGGTTCCATATTTACATATCATCAGTAAAAACGCAATTTGTTATTCTGAAATAAAAAGAAAGAGACAATGAAAACACGTATTTCTAGCATAAACTTAATCAGAGGATAATACAATAAAAGAAATGTATTCCTGTATAAAATACAAAAAAATGCAAGATATCCAACCTGATGTCTCTTTGCTTTTGCAGTAAGATCAACGTCCATTTTGATTGCTTTCAAGATAGTATTATATGGTTTATATTGTTTTAATTGAACCCTAGATAATCAACGATATTATGGCCATGTGACTTTGTGATTCAGTGACATCTCAAAAACGAATGTTGACAAGTAGTATTAGAATTATTTGCCGATAAAGAGAAGATATAAACATTAAGAAAGGAATACTAATATATATTTACAAACACACTTATCAACGAGAGGTGATCTTGGTCAAGTTTTGATTGATTTAATCGATGGTGTCTAGAACATGAAAACAAATATATTAAATTGGAAGTATGTTTAAGTTAAACATTCCTCTGGGATTCGTTCTGTTATTGAAGTGAACAGGAGAGAACAATATTAATTGTCTGTTTACTTCAGATTGTTGGGCTTGTGCTTATTGTACGATGTAAGCAAGCATGTTAACTACTTATCAGAAATAGTGCCTTTCATTGTTTGCTTTCTCCGGTCTCATAGTTAGCAGACATAGCTAATATTGAACAGTATTGTTCTTTAATTATGATTTGATAGGGAAGACACAGATAGTGTTCAACAATATTGTTCCCGTGGTTATAAATTAATAGGTAGACACATGTAGTATTGAACAATATAGTCTCCCTGGTATAAATTGACAGGAGGACACAGATAATGTTGAACAATATCGTCTCCCTGGTCATAAATTGATAGGACACAGATAATATTGAACAATATTGTCTCCCTGGTTATAAATTGATAGGACACAGATAATGTTGGGTAAGATTGTCTCCCTGGTTATAAATTGATAGGAGGACACAGATAACGTTGGGTAAGAGTGTCTCCCTGGTTATAAATTGATAGGACACAGATAATGTTGGGTAAGATTGTCTCCATGGTTATGAATTGATAGGAGGACGCAGATAATGTTAGGTAAGATTGTCTCCCTGGTTATAAATTGATATGAGGACACAGATAATGTTGAGTAATATTATCTCCCTGGTTATAAATTGATAGGACACAGACAATGTTGGGTAAGATTGTCTCCATGTTTATGAATTGATAGGACACAGATAACATTGGGTAAGATTGTCTCCCTGGTTATAACTTTATATGAGGACACAGATAATGTTGAGTAATATTGCTTACTGGTTATGAATTGATAGGACACAGATAATGTTGGATAAGATTGTCTCCATGGTTATGAATTGATAGGAGGACACAGATAACGTAGGGTAAGATTGTCTCCCTGGTTATAAATTGATATGAGGACACAGATAACGTTGGGTAAGATTGATAACCTAAACATAAATTGATAGAACACAGTGTTACGATATGGTTCCCTGGTAGAGAAAGACTTGGTACAAAATTTGAATTAATCATTTTTTATATGAATTAATCAATAAAAAAAGACTAAATAAAGTTCCATTGATGGTGTTATTCGGTGGAAATCTGATGTAGAAGACACAAACTGTGTGTCTTAGATATTGCTTGCAGTTTTATAAGATTTCCGGTATTTCAATTCACTATATTCATGTAACGAATTAGGGTTGTATTCCAAATTTTGAGTGCTGATAAATATAATGAAGAAGTTACAATGGTCATGATTGATAGATTGTGTTATATTTTATATATATTCTATTTCCCGGTCAGTTTATCATGAAAAGATAAAGAACACAAAAATTGTCGCCATTGTGCTCTCTACAAAACCTCAAAATACATAACAACATCAAATTTGTGTTCACTATTTGAATAGGAAAAGAAATAGAAGGTATTATCAGTGATAAAGTTATAATCATAATATACATACCAGTGTGTAACGTGTAAACAACATATATCCTCATATTTACATTAAACAATAAAACCAAGAAGATTGTAGGAAGCTTACCTCAAAAGGTCATCCTCGTCTAATAAATCCAGAATACCTGTGAATGAGAGAAAGGAAGGTGTCAATATTAGCTATAGAGTTGTTTGGTTTCTTATATATATACAGTCCTAACATGACACCCATGCATTAATGTCAGAATTACAACGCATCCTGAAACCATTATCGCTAAAAACGACACTACGCCTTGTCAACAGCACACACGTCAACAGACATAGCTGGATATCAGTTCTTTAAGTCCTGCATAAAATTCATATTAAGTCAATCAGATATTTGTTATGTGTGTTATATCTCTGTTAAATATGTATCCATTTGAATAATTTTTCAACACAAGATATTGTTTAATGACGCAAACTTTAAGTTATGAGAAGCTGCCAGTGGCTGGTTCAACACACAATCCGCTAGACTGACAATCTCTCTATACACCTATCTGCCGTTAATAATGTCTCGCTTCAACTGACATATCACAATGCTTCTTTTCATTCTTAACCAATAGAAAAGTCTATCCTATACGGAATACCATTTCACTTAATCAAACTTACTTGATCAGGTATCGACAATCAATGGATTTATATAATACATACACATAACTCACAGGCCATGTTTACTTTACACTACTTAAGATATTCCCTACTGATAAAAGACGTAAAATATCTTATGAAGTTGTTGATGTTTGTCAACGACATGAATTTTAACAAGATTTCTCTAAAGAGGTAATGCGTATGTAGATTTCATGATCAAAAAAGGTAACTTTTTCAAGATTAGATGGTTAAAGAAATATTCAAATAAAAAAAATTAAAATTTCAACATTGATAAGTACCCTGTGAGTGAGACGGTAAATAAACAAGCTACATTTAACAACATAAAACTGTGACAAAACATGTTTTCTAAAGCGAGATCGTTTCGGCTCCATCACAAAATAAACATGAATAGTGTTTCACTCAAGTCCATATTTTCATGCTGGGAAACAACGCTGAACCTGTATTTTTTTCAGTAATGAGGTACGCGGGTATTGAAAATGCTGTCTCTATTTCTTCTTCTTGGGATCAAATATTTGCATTTTTATTGGAATCTTGAAACAGAACGGATGTTTTTTAAACGTTACAAGCGACAGTCATGTACATATAAATGACTAGAAATGACTCATTATTTCTCTTCAAGTTATATATTTCCCAGCGTTTTTATAACATCGACCGAGCGAAAATAACAGTATGTACAAAATCTGTATATAAAAAAAATTCAGTAAACAGATCCATAAGTTTGCAATCTTTTTATCTTTTACGTTATTGACAGGTTGAGCATGATTTCGTGATATTTTACAGAGAATCAGATTTAAACATATAGACGTAAATTAGCATTTCGTTAGTCATAAGAGGCACTAGGATACATAGAAAATCATTAATGATTTCTTTAGACTCTCTCTCAGACATGAAATTCATGATGGATTTTCCGTGTTCATATCCATACAGAGTAATTATCATAAGTGTTAAATTGTTCACACTATGCTTCAAATGAAATCGCGCTTTCTTTGCCTAACGATGGCATTTACTGAGTACAATTCAAACATGGCTTATATAAAGCAATATGGCTCTGAACACAACAGACTTTTAAGTGAGATCAAGTGCATTTATATACTACTTGATTTCTAACCAACTAAACTAACAAAACAAAACTCATTGAAATACCCGTGGTGAAGTTAATGGTTTGATGGCCAATTCGGTGGTAATCTGTCTTTCTCCTTTAAATTGGTTTGCTCATGTTAGCACGAGCAACATGTATTATCGATACAATAATAGATAAGTGTCCGAGGCTTCTTTAAATGCATGGAGTGTAAATAGATTTCAATATATGCAATGCGCGTTGTTCGCTTTGTCACTTTATGTTACACCTAATAACAATAACTTGTTCAAATTGACTTCACTTCTCTACAGACAACTCAGGAGATATTGAACTTGAATAATACAACTAAATTGATATCAAAGGTGCTTTTAAAATTTCATTTCGTTGTAGGTTTAACGAAAGATAAAGAGCATAACGCCATCATTATGTTTTATAATCAAGATTTGTAAACTTGCTTGAATATTTATATTTTTTATTTATTTTTTGTTAAACGGGGATATTCATCTATCATGGTAGTGAATGACATTACACATAGGTTTGTAATTAAATAGCGAAGGTAATTCTTGTTTAAATGTGCCGCATGTATGTTCTATTGTTGATTTACTGCTCCTTTGGTACGACTTTTCTTTTCAGCTGCCAACAAAGTGAAATCTCGTTGTTGGGATCCTATAGAATATATAAGTATAATATATGGCACGTATTTACCTCCCCGAATCATAGATGTTTAATGGGACTTTGGAATGATAAAATACTTCTAGAATTACATCATTTAACGTCAGCGTTTTAAAATATATTTGGGAGAAGTACAGATGTTACCGGCTTGCACCATGGATATAACATTTGAATACATCTACTAAATCTTTGGAAAGAAAAAATGTTTACGTGTATATAAAGGATATGCATTTTACAGCTGTATAAACGTTTTATAAAACGATCTCAAGCTACTGCAAAATTATGCATTTCGTGGGACTTATCCCTCTATAAATAAATCTAAAAAGTCTTAATAAGTCTATTTGCATTTATTTAGATAGTTCAAGAAATCTGTGAAAATATATGTCGCACAAAAAAAGAATGATTTTTACCTAACTCCATAAATAAATTGGTGTTTGTTCTGGTGTAATAAGATAATAAAATGTATCTTGCAGTTATACAGGCATAAAAAATAGGAGTAATCATGACTTAATCTGTCATTGCTGTGTTTGTAATCAGTAGTGACGTGAGAATTGGTTACAAAAGCATGTACAGACGTAAGTATAATAAAGAATTTATCAAATATTTTATAAATTATTCCTAACCATAGGAAGTTATACACCTTTCTCCGAGAAAACAAAGTAAGGTAAAATTCCTTTTTTATATTTGAATGATGTGCCCGAAACTTGCTAATATGAGTGGTGGTTGTTATAATATGAGTGGTGGCTGTTATAATATGAGTGTTGGTTGTTATAATATGAGTGGTGGCTGATATAATATGAGTGGTGGCTGTTATAATATGAGTGGTGGCTGTTATAATATGAGTTTTTTTGTTATAATATGAGTGGTGGTTGTTATAATATGAGTGGTGGCTGTTATAATATGAGTGGTGGCTGTTGTAATATGAGTGATGGCTGTTATGATATGAGTGGTGGTTGTTATAATATGAGTGGTGGCTGATATAAACCCGATTGTTATTTGAGCAAGTAACTTTAATTTCTTAGATTGGCGATGATGCGGTAGACGCATATCCTTTCTTAACACCTGGTCTCATTTTTCTTTCACATTATTGCAATGCAGTATGAACAGGCCGCTTGTGTTTTACCAAGTATTGGTCGTCAGTAGAAGCATACCATATAACAGCTTAACGCTTATAGTGAAGGTGTGACGAGTACAGCACTTTGTGGATGTAGACAAAACTCCAACGAGAAGAGACCCCAGACAAAAGAATAATTCAGAAAGAAAATTAGTGTTCGTAAGCAATTTGTTACATTAATACAAATAATAACGAATCCTTCAAGTTGATGTAGTACCAAGCCCCCGCTTCAATACAACGAATCCTTCATGTTTATGTAGTACCAGGCCCCGCTTCAATACAACGAATCCTTCATGTTTATGTAGTACCAGGCCCCGCTTCAATACAACGAATCCTTCATGTTGATGTAGTACCAGGCCCCCGCTTCAATACAACGAATCCTTCATGTTTATGTAGTACCAGGCCCCGCTTCAATACAACGAATCCTTCATGTTGATGTAGTACCAGGCCCCCGCTTCAATACAACGAATCCTTCATGTTGATGTAGTACCAGGCCCCTGCTTCAATACAACGAATCCTTCGTGTTTATGTAGTACCAGGCCCCTCTTCAGTACAACGAATCCTTCATGTTGATGTAGTACCAGGCCCCCGCTTCAATACAACGAATCCTTCGTGTTTATGTAGTACCAGGCCCCGCTTCAATACAACGAATCCTTCATGTTTATCTAGTACCAGGCCCCGCTTCAATACAACGAATCCTTCATGTTTATGTAGTACCTGGCCCCCCTTCGATACAACTTAGTACCAGGCCCCGCTTCAATACAACAAATCTTTCATGTTTATTTAATACCAGGCCCCGCTTTATTACAACCACACCTCCATTTCGTTGTATATACAGTCTTTTTAGAGATATGCAGCTGTTTACTTTCTACCAGTACGTATTAATACAGAAACTTAGTTATTTATTCCAGAAGAAAATGTATGACACATCGCAATGGTTTTGTGGTCAATTTCAATTGCTAATAATTCCGTCATCTTTTTTAATCCGATGTCATTTTAAATTGTTTTCATAGTAACTCTCATTTTGGCATTCTGATTTTCAAATAATTTTTAACGTTCATTTCTTTATGTAACATTACTGGTGTAGGCGTGAATTGAATGTGTGAATATTTTTCTTCGTCACATTTCTATGTACGTATATTTTTTTACCAGAAATAATTTAAGAGGCTGTAGTTATGTCAGAATTTTATAGACAGGTTGTTGAGTGATCCAATAAAATATTGTTGACATCTAACAAACCAAAATAAAATAATTTATACCTTATCGAATAAATATCAAAGATTGAAAACCTCACACATCTAATACCCTCTATGTTACGTGATATGAAATATCCTGTTTACGCCCGCTTAGGTGAAGACGCGCGGTAATCCTATACAACATGGTCTATACCAAGTAATTCCCCATTGTGTGTTACTGAATACTAATAACATTCCCAGTGTTTGCTATGTCTGAATAAAAATACATCAAATATTTCAAAATCACTATTTAAAATACATCACTATCAAATGAACTTCTTTTTATCAAAAGAAATCCGGCTTAACTTTTAACATTTACTATACAAATACACCTGGGTAGTAGACAAGTTTCGTTGTTGGTTTTAGTCTATGAAGTGATATAACACAATCGATCAAGGTAATATATGATGTAAATACCTGCAAGTGCCTCGTGTGGGTTATCGACAGTTCTCAAGTATTTGTTTAAATACTTTCTACAATGTTTGGCTTAAGGGTTAATAAAAATCTGTCACCCTGATGGTTATTTAAAACCACCCTTGAAAGAGAAGACTACTTTATAACGATTAAATAGCGGTCTTATATTCACGATGACAATAAATCTGACCTCCTCGTGTGCCTCTGAGATACACTTCACTTGGTTATACATGTATTCATATGACACTTAGTGAAACATAACGAGTCCATCAAAATTGGATAAAAGGTTTAGAACCGTATACCTGTATATACATTTATTACGATTGGCAGCTTTAGATAGGAAAATCATTCCTTCAATGTAAGTATGGCCCCGAAACCAGTAGATCAATGTATTGATTATTTCCTTTCAGTTCCCATTACAACCAGTATAGCAATTTTATTAAACAAGCTACGCAACGTCGACTCTCAGGTAAACCAGATGAAATAGAAATGAGTTTGGAAATTCAATCAAAGACACATAAGTTGAAAGTCCTTTATAATGTAAGTTTGGAATAAGATGCAGTGAAGCCAAACAATGAATCAAACTGCATCATAAAACGTACAACAGTAATTCTAGTCACTGAGGCTAAGGACCTTCATTTTGAAGAGGTTGTGGAAAATAACAAGTAATTGAAAATAATAGATAAAGAAAAGCACTCATCATAATTCAATGACGTAAATTGCTTTTATCTGAAAATTTCCTTCGAAAATGATTGGGTATAATCAATGAAGCAAAAGAAGCTTACTCTTTCGGAACACCTGGTCTTGTCTCATTGTACTTGTTTGAGGAGTCGTCGTGTACATCTTTCTTTTGTTCATATTTTGATCTATTTTATTGAATTGGAGTTTGGAATATGATTGTGTTGACATATTGGTATATTTTTTCTAGAGTGTGCCACTATTTGAATGAAATAAAACATGGCATGCAGGTCACTGGTAACCTCCATGACTGAACAATCCACCAGCAGTGTTTACCATTGTACAAAATTTCTAAGCAACTCACCTTCACAACTTTGATCACAAGTTTACAGCAATAAACATTTCATGATAAAAATCATCAACATTCTGAATCTCTCTACATAGAACAACGCGAGAAACTGATAAAATGATTGTTTGTGTGAAAAGGAGGTATTACGGTTAAAAGTTTCTTGTATGGTGGATTTAACGTGAAAAATTAGCGGGGAAAACTTTCCTGTATGAAGATCCATGCAATGGTCTACAGTACAGATATTAAGATTTAAATAAGCATGCTATAAACAGAATTTCAAGTACTGGCCAATGAATTAAACAGGAACACAATGTTTATATGTTTACAAGTAATAACTGTTGAAACAGGAACACATTGTTTATACGTTTACAAGTAATAACCGATGAAACGGGAACACATTGTTTGTAATAACTAATGAAACAAGGACAAAATGTTTACATATCTATATATATTCTCATTAAAGTTACAAAAGTATAAATGTGGCTTCTGCATCATCATATGCCTCAATGACGTAAATATAATATTCAAATAATGTAACGTCTTCAAAGTGACAGCAGGAGTAGAATAATTAAACCGCAAGACACATGGCAAATAAACCGGATGATCATGACTGACAATTTCATAAACATCAGCCATTTGAAACCTAGGTATAAAAAGTGGAACGGTTCATAAATGTCTATTTGGTAACTAAATTCTATAAACCTTTTGATTACAACGTGTCGATACGAATTTACGCTCGAAACCAAATAACTAATGATAACATGGTCATGAGTATTCTTTTGACAAGATAATCTTGACAATCGGTTCCTGTTTCAGGACATTATGCGTCACCTTGATACACATACACATATATATCCTTTTCTAAAACCCTACTATAGTCGAAGCATTAGGATGAAGACAATGTCAAAAGACCACTTGGTATGGTCAGAATGCGAACTCGGAATATAATCTCTGTGCTTGACTGAACCTGGGCACAAGCAATAATCTATTATACCTAAGCCGCGTTTACATAATTGTGAAACATGAGGATTGTACAAAAGACACAAAATAATGACACTTTGAACAAATATATACATTAGTGAAAACAAATGAACTGAGCAATTTGATACAGCTGATTCGTCCTTCTAGGACACGTCAGCGATGCTACATCATACAGCTGATTCGTCCTTCTAGAACTCGTCAGTGATGCTACATCATACAGCTGTATCGTCCTTCTAGGACTCGTCAGTGATGCTACATCATACAGCTGATTCGTCCTTCTAGGACTCGTCAGTAATGCTACATCATACAACTGATTTGTCCTTCTAGGACTCGTCAATGATGTTACATCATACAGCTGTTTCGTCCTTCTAGGACTCGTCAATGATGTTACATCATACAGCTGTTTCGTCCTTCTAGAACTCGTCAGTGATGCTACATCATACAGCTGATTCGTCCTTCTAGGACTCGTCAGTGATGCTACATCATACAACTGATTTGTCCTTCTAGGACTCGTCAGTGATGTTACATCATACAGCTGTTTCGTCCTTCTAGGACTGGTCAGTGATGCTACATCATACAGCTGTTTCGTCCTTCTAGGACTCGTCAGTGATGTTGCATCATACAGCTGTTTCGTCCTTCTAGGACTCGTCAGTGATGCTACATCATACAGCTGTTTCATCCTTCTATGACTCGTCAGTGATGCTACATTAAACAACTGAGTCGTCCTTTTAGGACTCGTCAGTGATGTTGAGGGCCTAAACTCTGAAATTCTTCTCTCGATTTTGAAAATCGTGAATGGTTTGTTTTGATTCGTATTTTTTCTTTCATTTTTTTTAGATATTGAGATGTCGCGTATAATATCAAGCTGTGTATAACACTTATGGACAAAGGCTTTATGAATTATTTTCATTTTTCAAACCAGTTCGTGGTAATTGCACAAAATGATAAAATCGATGTTCAAATATTTTGAAGTTTTTCGACAAATTGTTTCACAGATTGTATCTGTGCTAAATTGCCGTACATTTTATGCCAAATGTTCATAGGGGCTACCTGAATTTTTACAAACAACTCTTAAAACATACCTGAAAGTACTATAAGAACTTTAGTTGTACATACATGTAGTTAATTAAGTTAGTGAGAAGACCAACTTTAGTTGTACATTCACTTAGCCGATTCAGTTAATGATACGGCGACAACTTACTTAAAATAAGACAATAATGAATTATTTCATATATAATACAGCTGCAAAACGTTTTCTCTATTGACAAATAAAAAAAAGCAAAAAATCAAAAAAAAAAAAAAAAACAAGCGATTGTAGTGTACATTGTATTACTTACCTGCCAACGGAGCGCAGTGTTTCTCTCTCTATGTTTGGACATTGTATATTATCTTCAATGGATCACACACCATACATTCTCCTGTAAAAGCGCATTCTTTGCTATATAAACAGTTGTCAATTTGATCCGAGCACTATAAACTGTTTTGAATCAATTCACACCTTTCGTCTACGCAAACAGACGTAAAAGGTATCGATCTGGATGATAACGTCAGAATAATAACGGCTAAGCGCACTGTTGAGATGGATTACTCCCGAGTTATTGATTTTCGGGAAATTTATCGGAACACTACTGGAGGTATTACTCAAAACAGGATGAACTAGCACGACGTTTAAAGACTTAATCAGATTCAATATATCGACTAAGTAGAATAAACAAACTTCAGGAAAGTGGCTAAACTTATTTAATATGCTTGTATGGGAAATTTGACAAACATTAGATGTAGTCTGTGATTTTATCTGATCACACATGACCATTAAAAATAGCAGGAATGATGTCAAGTATCGTGCCCGATTTAACGTGTAATATATCACGTGAGCAGTTAAGCTACAAGTATTTAACACAGAACGGAATCATAGCAATATGACAATTACTGAGTAAACCAATACCAAATAATGTTACAAGTGATATTTATCGTATAAAAGTGAACCACAGTTACATCATGTTAAAATAGTTAACCATAGTTATAGAACGTTTCAATAATTAACCACAGTTACACCAAGTTATAATAGTTAACCACAATTACATCAGGTTATAAAAGTTAATCACAGATACTTCACATTATAATAGTTACCGCTTTCATCACGTTATGATAGTAAACCACTGTTAAACCATTTAACAAAGTTATCCATTCATATAACATCATATAAGTTAGCCGCAGCTATATCACAATGTAATAGTAAGCCACAGTAAACCCACGTTAACAATTAACCACAGGCATACCAAGTCATAATAGTAAACCACGGTTACATCATGTTATAATTGGTGACTACTGTAATCACGTTACAATAGTTAACCATAATAACACCGTGTTTTAATACATATCAAGTAACAACACGTCATAATAGTTAACCAATGTCATCACGTTATAACAGTTAACCGCAGTTACACCACTATATAATAGCTACACCACGTTATGATAGTTACGCTCGGTTACATTATGTTATAATAGTTAAGCTCAATTACACTATGTTATAATAGTTAACTACAGTTACATCACATTATGACAGTTACCAATGTCATCACGTTATAACAGTTAACTACAGTTATATCACGTTGTGATAGTTAAACACATTTACTCCACGTTTTAATTGTCAACCACAGTTATATCACGTTATACATAATTTACTCATTATTTCTGTACGAATCTTTAATCCTGCGCAATAACGAGACTTTATGAGACAGTGGTAATGTATCAGGATGACACAATAAATGTTATCATATCTATTTTAAAGAAAAGTATCTACGCCTAGCCAAGCAGTCCAAATCCAACGCCTTGATTACACAGGAGCAGAAAAAACTTCTCCTAAAGAACAGTAAAGCCAACTATCTATATACACAACAAACGCCTTATAGAGTTAGCTACATTTAACGGGTTATTGCCAATACAAAACTGCATTATGGGAAAAAGGACATGTGCATCACAAAAGACGATAGCCGAATTGCAGCAATCCACTTCGACGCCGTATTTACAAAGCCGCAAACAGTTAAGGAGACGGCAACAAAACTGTGGGCGTCATACATAAGATCTATTACGTTTTAATTACAACGGCTGACTTCAACTGATCCAAAAATAGGGACCTACCTGTTATATTTGAAAAACTGCTGGTGGACTTCTGTGTGAACACGACATACCTCCATCTGATGTTCTGTTGTCATACACTTATTCCACAACGACGACAGTGCATTTTACAGTTAAAAAGACCAACAACAAACTAAGATTAAAGTTGATAAATGTGTTTTTTTTTATCTTTCCTTTTTTCTGTTTACAAACGGTCCAACGTTTGTTCATAGATTCAATAATATATTAACCAGCAACTACAGATACCTCCCTCCACACTTAACAGCCGATTCCAAAATATTCCTTCGAAATGTCAAGATTTTCGTGCACGATGTCGAAGACTCGCAGATACAACATCAAACACACTGTTTTGAGAATATAGGTTGATGAAGAACGTAATGATCTCACTAGGCAATATTCGATTTCCTTGACCAAGATTCATTGAATGTACTCGATGCTAGTTGTGTGTCCGGTAGTTCCGTTGTTATTAACCTTGTTTTCATTTGGGAACGCAACAGGATTTACTTGGTTGGACAAAGATTTTCATGGCGCGTCATGTCACTTTTCTAAACCAATCGCTGCCAAAGGCACAACTAAGAAGGACATAAATCCTACTTTCTGTTTACAGCCTTGTTCACAACACTGCCAATTAAAGGCGATCGGAAATTATGTCTACCAAGGCAATTAACAGCTACTGCATAGAGAGCATTGGCTTTCAGAAAATCTCGCAGGTTCCTGACATCCAGAAACCCCAACTGGAATTCCACATTAAATATATGCCTCAGTAGGGCTTGGCGCGCGTAGAAATTCAGGAGTCATTTTCAAAATCAATGAAAGCCCTTGAATAGTTCTTGCACTCTCTGGGCAAACAGAGATTCAATTTAACCTCTCCCCAACATGCGGACTTACAAGTGTCAGAAAACTGAGTATTTCATTCAATTACACCCAGACAGAAATTGTTCCTATGAAAGATCTCGGCATTCTCTTAACCTTTGTAGCTATGAATACAAACAACACAAAATGTTCAATATAAAATTAGAATTGGATACTGTAGATCTAGATGATGAATTGGATTTTATCATACAGCTGACCCGTCCCGCTGTGGCTAGGTGATTCTAACGGCCTAAAATGTAGGAGGAAATTGAGGAAAACAAACTTTGTCGAAAGAAAAATGAATGCCCTGGTCCCATACTTAAATGAATTTCTTATTCATATATATATCTGATAATTTCAAAAGAACCTCAACTTTATTATGCCGTAGATGATAAATCGCCGTAATTGTGCAGAAAGTGTACCTTAATTCCGTACTTCAGTGATCATTTACCTCACTGAACATTTCTGATGCATACCTATTGAAATCAACATCAATTTAAATTCCAAGTTAAGTGATACCTGTAGGCTAGATACCCGAGATATACAATTCTATCGTATATTTAGGTAGCCGGTCCAATACACATAGTTACATCACGTATCATTATAATCCATCAACGTTATGAATTCCCTGTCAGTACAGCAACACATTCAAATAAAATAAATTTCTGATGCTATTTAACTTAAATCATATCGTGAAAAATAGTTTTTAATCATTATCTAGGTTCACAAAACATGAATATATATAATCCTAGAATTCTTCTCCAATTCACTAAGGTTCATTCTGGCCAGCATTTATGCAAATTATCTTTATCCTATAAGCTTTAATGGACAGACAGATGACAGCCAAATGTCTTCTGCCACCACAACCTCGGATTTCATCAAACAATAATCATAGCGCATAAATAATACAAGATAAATTGATTCTTTTTAAAGTTTATTTATTTAATATTTCAGTAAAAAAAATACTACCAAATATACAACATTCTCTCTAAAATATGTTACGTACATTTACATCTTTCAAGTACCTATCATATTGATTTACATAGTCTGCCTCAAAGTTTCACAAACTAAACATTCTGAGAGTCATACACACAAAAATGGCATTTTGCTGTGAGTTGGTACAAAACCCTCCGATAATCACATATATTATAATTATATAAAAGTACAACAACAAACATGTAATATTGAAATCAATTATCCATGATTCATTTCATTTTGTTCTCATTGGCCGGATATGTAAGACAGATGATTTGTAAAACAGCCACTGAAGGTGGAGCAACTACACAACCAATAACTTGAATAGCAGACTCAGCTGTGTGTATTTATCATAATTCAATATTCCATCTAAATTTACAATGCATAATTATATATTGATAACTTTAGTATGGGTTGATGTCGTCCCAAACATTTTGTACATGTATCACTCTACAGTGTCAAAACAAAACATCATCAGCCTCTTAATCAGACAGGTGCTTTTCCATGCAAAAGAATTATGCCATTCAGATTCATCTGGAAGCTTCACAGAAAAATTACTCTGTTGGTGACATAGTGGTTTAATTTTCGTGATGATTTATGACAATTTTCCTGATACAGACATGGATTCATAGTCATCTAAAATGCATTACATTATTAAGTATCAATCACTGTTTAACTACTAAAACATCTCTACATATCGTCCAGTAAATCGTCAATATCTACATTGTCTGATGAACGATTGGATCGGCCTGATGTTGACTTCCTTATTCTTGACCTCCTGTTGCTGCCAGAACTGTTTCTGTAAAATTTATGGTAAATGTCAAAGTACCTTAGTAAATACTTAAGTTCTTATGATTAATAAAAGATATTTCAAATTTTGTAAAATTACAGATAAAAAATCTCAATTAACACAGAGTGTACTGTATACTAACTTTCTTCCGTGGCTACTAATTTTTACGACTAGTCCATGGCAGTTTACTTCTGCCAATATTTACAACAATTACCTCTCACAAACTTCTTTCAACCACAAGATTTATTACATGCTAAACAAAGACGGTTTACAGTACTGGATAACATAGTGTATGGTATATATATTAATTGTACTTACGAGCTATCTGAATTCAGCCTAGGTAGAACTGGTTTTGATGGCGTCTGTTTTTTGTTTCCTCCTGGAGGTCGTCTAGGCCTGAACATAATAAAAGTGTGATATTCAAATTTTAGAACATTTGGATAAAAACTAAGTAACAATGATGGCACAAGATATTTTTATTAAGCACCTATTAGCAAATATCATTTGAAAAAGATCCCAAAGTATTATTAGATAGCAGTCAGTTACAGGTGGATAATGGACAATATGCTTGTGCTGTATTACTGTCGACATCCAAGATGGCGGCCTGTGGGCCACCTTGATGTCAAATCAGTCCAAAAAAGGTACAATGCACAACTAGGGACCAAGGGGAAACTGCATATGAAATTTGAGAAAGATCCATCCAGTACTTTCCAAGAAATAGCAGTAACAAACTTTTACATTCAAAATCCAAGATGGCCACCTGTCGGCCATCTTGAATTCGAATCAGTCCAAAAAAGGTACAATGCACAACTAGGGACCAAGGGGAAACTGCATATGGAATTTGAGAAAGATCCATCCAGTACTTTCCAAGAAATAGCAGTAACAAACTTTTACATCCAAAATCTAAGATGGCCACCTGTCGGCCATCTTGAATTCGAATCAGTCCAAAAAAGATACAATGCACAACTAGGGACCAAGGGGAAACTGCATATGGAATTTGAGAAAGATCCATCCAGTACTTTCCAAGAAATAGCAGTAACAAACTTTTACATCCAAAATCTAAGATGGCCACCTGTCGGCCATCTTGAATTCGAATCAGTCCAAAAAAGATACAATGCACAACTAGGGACCAAGGGGAAACTGCATATGAAATTTGAGAAAGATCCATCCAGTACTTTTCCAGAAATAGCGGTAACAAGAATCGTTTACGGACGGACGGACCACAGACCACGGACGGCAGGGCGATTTGAATACCCCACCATCTGATGATGGTGGGCTAATAAAACACATTGTAAACCAGTAAACCAGTTATATGTTGCATTTAAACATGATATCAGCTTTCATATCTTCATTAAAACAATCACTCTACATGTATCTACATATTGTCAAAACAAACGTTAACATCTCTTAATGCTGTTGAGTTTTTTGAGTGATTTTTGTCACATTTAATCAGTGATTTTTGAGATTCGGACCTCTGAGTCCTTGACTCGAGCCTTCCCTGCAAGACTCTACCACAAGTTTGGAAAATCCACTACATCTCTAGTAATGGGACTCAAAAATATATATCTTTGCATATAACAGTATCACTGATTTACTTGAATACTAATCCACATCTTACCTTCTGACCACACCAGATCCATTGACGGCATCACACTAGTACTAATCTAGATCTTACCTTCTGACCACACCAGATCTACTGATGGTATCACACTAGTACTAATCCACATCTTACCTTCTGACCACACCAGATCTACTGATGGTATCACACTAGTACTAATCCACATCTTACCTTCTGACCACACCAGATCCACTGACGGTATCACACTAGTACTAATCCACATCTTACCTTCTGACCACACCAGATCCACTGATGGTATCACACTAGTACTCATCCACATCTTACCTTCTGACCACACCAGATCCACTGACGGTATCACACTAGTACTCATCCACATCTTACCTTCTGACCACACCAGATCCACTGATGGTATCACACTAGTACTCATCCACATCTTACCTTCTGACCATACCAGATCCACTGATGGTATCATACAAGTACTAATCTACATCTTACCTTCTGACCACACCAGATCCACTGACAGTATCATACTAGTACTAATCCACATCTTACCTTCTGACCACACCAGATCCACTGACCACACCAGATCCACTGACGGTATCACACTAGTACTAATCTACATCTTACCTTCTGACCACACCAGATCCGCTGATGGTATCACACTAGTACTAATCCACATCTCACCTTCTGACCACACCAGATCCACTGACGGTATCATACTAGTACTAATCCACATCTTACCTTCTGACCACACCAGATCCACTGACAGTATCCTCCTTCTCCTCCAGTACTAACCCATCATCGTCATCCACTTTTCTCGGTCTGGTAACTTTCTTTTTCTTTCGCGTTGACTGAGACGGTGTCTAAATATAAAAATGTAATAATATCTTATTTGTGTATCAGCAGTAATAGCTAATATAAATTGTGTATTACATAAAGACATATGTCAATACTTTGTCTTTACTTTAATTTGATTTTATCAATATTTTGTTATTTTGTGTGCTATTATTATGATAACAAATGTTCTACAAGTGATGAGGCAATCTAATTATAGATCCGAGTATCATAACAAATGTTAATTGTAGGAATCCTCTGTTGGTTTACAAACATGAAATCTCAACTTCTATAATTGAACAAATACATGGAAAATAACACACATGAAAAATGTGACATAATGAGGTACGAAAAAATACATCCTAAATCATATTTATTTCCTAAACAAAAGAGTTCCATAATAAAAATAAATTCACTGTAATAAATTATCATTTTTCAATTGTTTAATGTATGCAAATATGTAGTTAACAGAAATAAGATAATTATAAATAAAAAAGTTTGATCTTGCAAGTTTTCTGTTGAAACATCCAACATCATATGATTTTGTCTTATATTTGAAATTAAAAAAACTTCCAATGAAATGAAGTATGTGGTAATGGTATGGACAAACATTTAAGAATTTTTGTGTATTAAGAGAATTTGAAATGTTTCTTTACAATCTTTACAGGAACATAATTATACTGTTTTCCTTTTATCTCAGTATCTTATTTCAGATATGAACGTCTTCACATTTTTATCTTTTTTTTTATTGTGTTTTTGCTCTATATCACTTACCACATTCTCATCTGATGTATCACCTTCACTAAAACAACAGAACAAGATAACATTAGAATGTGTTTCTACCGCAGGTTTAACATTTACAGAAGATGTATTTCTCCAGTATTTAAAGCCAGTGTTTTGCCTTAAGTCGGTAGGATAAGAAACACCAAATATTGCATCAATGTCTCGTGATAAGTCTGTCAGTTTAACCATTTAACTATTGCTCATGTAATAATGAATTTGAATTTTTTCATAAGTGGTTTGATTGTTATATATATATCGGGAAAAAATGCTTATTTCTTTTTAACATCCATACCATTCATTAGAGGCATGAAAATAATGTGAAAAAAAAATTTAATCAAAATTTATATAAACCTTTCATCAGCAGTTTTCCTCTTACGAGCTGACACAACACTTGCCGTTGTTGTCCCAGAGGTACTGGCTGACGGCTCCTCCTCGCTATCTGTACCGATATATATATATATAAAGTCTTATAACAGTTATTCTAAGATTAAATGTGAAATTAATTCAATTTCTAGTCCTTTCAATTGTTTTCAATTTTCTGCATATTTTTATTGACAGGAATTTACAAGTCAATTTGAATGGTCATCAGAGAGAACAAATTAGGGCCTTTTAATGTTGATTGTGACATTCAATGATGAAACATTATACATACATACAAATGAAATGATGACATAATATGATACAATAAATCAACAGGGCAGAACAATATACACACATCCTATACCAAAGAAATATCTAGGATTTGTTGTATCAAGAATACAAATATGGAAAAAAAGAATAAAAGTCAAAATGTCAAAAGGGAAAACACTGCAATTTGTTTTCATGATCAATTAAAGCAAACCAAGTTTTAAAGAGTTATGTGGAAAAGTGAAAGTTATCTATTGACAAGAACAAAAATACTGAGAACACAATCATATGTTGTAGTTTTCAAAGGAATTGATAGAGACGTGATGGAGGAGATACGTATCTGGACAAGATAGAGATGTTAAAAAAAGGGTAATAACTCTTTCCAGACTTGTAGAATCACAATGCCAGCAATTATAACACCTTTTCATGTAAGGATTATAAAGCCTTACAAGTTTCAGAGAACTGGCCAAAAACTGGAGGAGATGCTACTTTCAAAATTGAAGATATTTGAAACACAAAAGGCAATTACTCTTTCAAAAAATGTTTTATCAAACTGCTGGGTAGGAAAACAAAAAATGTCATGGTGACTGAGCATATCAAGTTTATATAAATTGATTAAAAAAATTGGCGATCTCCAAAAAAGATCAACATTTAAATTATGAAAACAACTAAGTTCAGTAACATTTCCAAATACAGTCAAACTATATTTCAGGAAATCTTCATGTCATGGTTATTAAGCCTACTAACATTGAAAAAGATAGATTGAAAACTGTGGGAGCGGATCTCTGAACATGTAAAAGTTAATGAAGGACAGATAAACGATGCCATCCTATAATGTCCCATCAAATTTTTGACATGTGTATAAAAGGGGAAGTAATCCTCTTTCAAGTCATGATGAATACCAATTGAAGACAACAGTTCACACAGCAATTCAATGTGTAATATAATAACATCTGGTACAAGCAACAATATATTGTAAAGGTACATGTTTTAATGGTAATCTCCTTTTAGCACTGAATGTATAGCACTTAAATATGATTGCACTAAATGCAGTGTGCTTAGTAATCAATTAATGTGGATATGTGAATTGCTCACTGTCCTAATTTGCCAAAAAAGTGATAATATGCTAAATATGATTATGTCAAATTAAGTACGTTTACAATAGTACATTGTTAGAAGTGTATCTAGAGTATATGTATAAATAAACAAGTATAAAAATTTCTTTAAAATCCTCATTACCTGAAACAACCGGTATAGGGCCTCCATTTTCTACTGTAAAAGAACATAATCCACGTGATAAAGAAAACAGAAACTTTAGTTTAGATAATACCACATCTATCATGTTATATGCCCACATGGCAAACAAATATATCCTCCGACTTGAAACAGAGGGTGGGCTTATGACAAGAATATACAGCATTTGCCAACAATTGCTGATGAGACTACAAAAGTTGTAGGAGGGCGTGTTACTAGATATTGGTTTATTGTTAGATAAAATATGGGAACAGTTTACAATTAAAAACAGATTGAAATAAGAAATGGTTCTAATGATGGAACGTTCACATAACATTATTTATCTGGTTTCAATTATAATAAATAATTCTAGATATAGGATGGGTTACCTAAACATGTATTAGTCATGATTATATACTGATTATATACACATCAAACCCTAAAGCAATCTCACAATAATTGTTGTTTTTAACATTTAATATGATCATAATATTGTGTATTAGTATGAGGATCTACTGTGATTTTAAGCAATAAAAATGAACTTGCATTGATCTTTCAGCCTTTGTATCTTCTCCTTTTTAGCGTTCAGTACTGCAACAAACTGTCAGGAAAAGAAATACAGATGTACATAGATCAACAAGGCTCTGAATATTCAAAATCACTGAAACACATGTATTACAAATGGCAATCATTAATGGATCAACATCCCTATCAGGTATGTGTTCTTTATATCTGAAAGCTAAATGAGTTGTTTCAAGAATGAGTTGTCTCAAAAAGAAGTAAATCCCTATACTGCAAAAGACAATATATCGTCACTCCTGGAGTTTGAGTTCATAAGGAGAACCATGTCATTTGGAGCTTGAACCTTGGACTACATCCCAGTAAGTTGAATAAACCATAGGTCTTTCAGTCGCTATTTCATCACCATTAAATAAATCTTAGTGCAAAACTCCTTTAAAAGAATTTGTTCAAAGAAAGACAATGATACCTGCAGATTTCAGCCCAAGGTTAGAAGCCCTTATTTAAAATGGGCAGATGTTATTAAGATGAGATATTGTTGGGTAAGAAATTCCTGCATATATTTAATGAATTATTGTTAAAGTTGGTACCTTTGAGTACAAGTCCTTCTCCAATTCTTCTTTCGCAACAACACACTTCTCCAACCTCTGGAAAAGAAATATGATTATATCAAAGTTCATTTAGAGATCAAAAATATGGGATAGTTTGCACTGTCAATGATTTTAGTTCTCATTTCAGATTAAAAAGATGCCACCTACAATTAAAATTTATTTGAATAATTATACCTGTACCTGATTTGCATATTCATTAATACAGCTTGAATGAACAATTATGTGAAAAATTCAACTTTTTGTTTCAATTCAGTATCAATTATCTTTCTCCCACTCAATCTTATATGTAAACAAGACAACTTTAGATAATTTCTTGCATAATGAATTATTAAAGGGAGGTCACTCTTGATAATTTCATATACTAAATGTATTTAGGTCTAAAAGGAAAGAATTTACTTAAAAATGAAGAAGTTTTCTTAAGAATGTGTTCAATAAGAACTTCAACTCTGAAACTCAGCCAGTATGAGGTAGGAAAACATTTTAGTTACATTAAGAGAATTTAACATTAGGCTGTGTATGATTTTCGTTGGAAGAGTACATGGACTTATGTGTGAGGACTGGGAATGAAACTCCTGACTGTAATGACATTACCTTCAAAGCATTAACACGCTCTTGTGCGAGGTTTTCATTGTCAATGTTTAGTGTACGAATCTGGTCTTTGAATTGACCAGTCTGGTCAATACAGAACTGAAATATTTGTGTTATGACTTCTTGACTCTTCTCATCGGAACATAGCTTCAGAGATACTGTACCCAGCCGAATCTAAAATCAAAATCAATAATGTCAGTCTTAAAATTATTTATTAATAAATCTGTCAACAAGTTTGATTTACGTGAGGATTTTCAAATATACTGAATATACATCATTTGTGAAAATATTGATTTTATGCCATCATCTAATCAGTTCATTTTGTCAATTTCAATCAAATGTTTGCTGTAATAAAACTGTCCCTGAAACTTGAGTTTGGATAGATAGTCAGACTTGCCATGCAATAGCATTACGATGAGTTATGTAACAACAGGCTCTAAATGATGTAATCATTATGATTTTTTAAGCTTCAAATTAACGGCCATACGAGAAAAAAATGAGCAGACATAGTATAGTTATAAGTATAGACTTAGTAAATTTGGCAGAATTTATAATATTAAATAAGATCAAATTCAAAATGGAGCTGATAAAGCAAAAACTATCACACAATATCATATCTATATGTAATTATATTGATACTATACTGATATCAATTAAAGTAAATGTTCATTATATGGTATGTCAAATATTAAATGGTTGCATCGAGTGAATTTTTTAAAAATCTACGTACGGCTATTTCTTTTGATGGTACATTTCTTTTCCAGGACAGTTCCACAGCATTAGCTTGATGTTTAAGTGAGAACCGATATTCATTATCATTAGTTGTCTCCCCTGTGAAGGCTTCAACAGTCTGTCGTTGATACTCCGGAAGATATTTCTTACTTTTCTGAGCTGGGTCTCCAATGTTGATCTGAGTCACTAAAGATAAATTACCAATATTTCTTCATTTATGTCTTTGTTTTTCTATTTTATTATCATTACAACCTGGACAAATTGCTATTTGGGTATTTTGCCTGAAAAATATATATTGTGAATAGGCTGCTTTACATTGTATTCAACCATTTAATGCTACTATCTAGTCAGAATTGGTTACAAAACTGTTCTTATATACCAAATTTGAGAAAACCAGAAATGCCCATAGGAATTACTTGACAGAAATAAATTTATTTAACCTATGCTTCATTTGTGTTTGAACAGGAAAATCAGATCATTTCAATGCATTGAGTGAAAGCAATACTCTGGTTGTGAATTGGGTCAAAAGTACCAAAATTACATAATTATTGGAAAATTTATATCACCATGAGTGATGTTACTTATACCAACACACTGCAGTAATGACAGAAGTTTTTTGTCACATTTGCAAATTCCTACATTTCACTGGCAAAAAAATGTTAAAACTGAAGTCCATTTATTTAGCTACATGGAGACAAGGCATAGCCAATCACTATATGTCAGTTAAGTGGGCTTATTGTTAAACTTTTTATTGGAATTTTAGTACATTGTACTGAAACTGAGATAATTTTGTGAACTGCAAGCAATGGGGGTGTAAAGCAGTATAAAGATAGAGTATAACATCTTGTCCCGTCCAGACACCTGTTCAGTAGAGCCTCTTTACATTTATAGTGTGGTTGATATTACCTTGTCCCATCCAGGCTCTGCATCCATCACTGAGTGTCAGTTTAAATTTACAATGAGGTTGATCTTCATCCACTAGAGATGTCAGCAGGTAAACTTGTTTATCTTCATTCAGATCAAGCTTAATAAATGTTTTCCTGTCCATCCTGCAAGTCCTTTCAAGAAAGAGGATACTTTATTCTAACATGCATATAATTGTGTTTAGTTAAATGTTCAATAATTTATAGAAAATACAGTGTAGAAATCCAATTGTTGCATCTATAATGTTAACTGAGAACTGCCACTCTTCAGTTGGGCTACATGTATATGCCTGAAATTTACAAACAATGAAATTATCTTCTTAACCCTGTCCAAAATAACAACAAATAGTCCACACGTATAAGTATCTCCCACAAGAAATACAAGTACAAATATTTAAACTAGAGACAATTTAATGTCACTTCTTCATCTTTTTAAAGAAAGGAAGCAAACAAGTTAAGTTAAATCAGACATATAATTATGGAATATGGGCAAATTTCATGGGATTTTATTCAAGAGAAGTGTGTATATTTCTATAAAGAAGCGTGATCTCAACCCAAACAATGTTTCCTTGAATATAAAAATATGATAGGGTCGGTAGGAAAAGTTGAGTAGAAACAAATGATTAAATATATTGGTTTTGTTATGTCTGCAAAAAAATCAAAATCAGTTGTTATAATTAATAACAAACATTAAGAGGATGGTCAATATTTTGGTGACATCAACATTCAGATACTAAATAGACTATATTGAGGTTGAATTCACATGTGGCATATGTATAAATTCAAAATAATTACTGATATACTTCTGCAGACAGGTAAACCGGTCAGTCACCAACTCCGGCCTCAAAAAGTAAACAGGAAGTTGTGATTAAAAACTAAATTACGAAGAAACATAAATGAGACAATTAATTCCGGAGGAGAAACTTTTGCAAGTGATAGTTAAGATAAAAATGACAATCAAATTAATCAATCTGAACATTATAATAACTTAGAAATGACAAGTTAAAGAGACCACCAGTTAGAACGAAACCATATCATTTTGAGACGATTTTGTAACATGGTTCGTCCTAAAAAGTAAGGAAAGAATTTGCTGTCAAGGTTTTCCTGCAATTTTAGTAATTCAAAATATCAATGGCCTGCTACATTTTGCAATATTAATTTTATATCAAATGTACATCCTCATTGATTCCATATAACGATATGAACTGGGTGGAATGCGTTTGTATTTCAAATCTATCGCATACAATACCGAAAACATTTCGGATATTAGACAAGTCCAAAAAGATGGCCGCCCCCTGGTGGAAATCGTTGCCGGAGTTTCTCTTAGCCAGATTCCCCTTCATAAATGCATTATCACTTCTCATGCTTCTCGCGGAGCGGGCACAGCACGAAACGTAAGCTTAACACGCTAAACACTATATCATGGTTTAGTTGAACGCTTTTAAATTTGAACTGTTTTGCGTTTAATTTCATCGCGTCGCCTACAGCTCCACCCTACTTCATCATATTGACTGTCATTTGCCATTAATTGAATTCGAAGTACCGGTACTGTTTGTTGGTAAATTAAGTTCATATTCGGCACACTGTATGCAAAAAGGAAGATATTCGGCACACTGTATGCAAAAAGGAAGAACCTAAAAGATCGTAAGTTTATTGGCAAATTAACGAAATACATTAATCGCACTGAAACGAGGCATATAATAACATATAACAAAATTGCTTTTTTAAAATTAAGGCAAAGAAAATAAACAAAATTATCCTTCTTGCAAATAGAAGCCTAGTTCGAATTATTCTGGTGTTCTTTCGACTTTTGTGCATTGATCTCTAGACCGATATAAAAAAATATTGGTCTGAAGATGATGATTTAAAAAAAAAAGTGTAATAGAACGTCAAAATAATTTTAGATTCACGTATGCCATAATATTGCATAGTAGAAACAAATCCAAATCGATGTATAGTCTGCAAACTATACTTAGATTGAATGTAAAATATTCTTAAAGTCGCTAAAATATCAATATTCTTGTATTGATGAATAAAGCTGTTACTTGTCATAGTGTTATACAGCATACAATAAGGGACGTATATGACAGAGGAATTAGAAACAAGGCCGATTAGCATTTGTATTTGTTCACTGAGCTGTTCAGTCATCAAGATTCCTTGTGATCTAACCTTATCTCATTTTGCTTAACGAAAACTATACTGATAGATTAAAATGGAGTTTAACAACACTTTCATGAGTCAGCTGGAAAATTTATTTACATTTTTAATGCAATTTATTTACATTTTTAAACAAACTGAAAGTGGTATACACGCAATGTACAGTAAGGTGGTGTTTCAGCTGTAAAAAGGTTAAACATGCATTTTTTTTTATAACTATCAAAAGTAGCAGAAATTATGACACAAAAGTTAGCACAATCAATTCACAAGTCTTCTACTATTGTTTCTTTTGAAATGATTATGTACTTTTGGAGAAAAATGGTTTATTGAAACTGCAAGGCTATTTAACTGAAATTTCTTCAGGCAGTTTTTTATTCCTCTGCATTATTTAATGTTTGTCATACATTAAGGGAGATAACTCTAATCTCTGTCACACAGATATTTAATCGCTTTATGAAATGCTCATGGGGTGGTTGAACAAGACTTTTTTTCTACTTGAGTACTGTTTCTGGTTTACAGACTGTACAGTTATCATTGGTATCACATATGGGAAGCAAGGCAACCATTTTCCACTTTTGAAGAGCAACCCAAGGGTGCCCAACAGCTGTACTCTTTATTTATTTTGATGTTATCTTTAATTTGATAATTAATTTTATATTTATCATGCATGATTTTGTAACTTTTTGCTATGCAATTTGTATTTTTCTGAAACATCTCCCTTTGTGGATTAATTCCACACTTATGTCCATTAATATTCTGGATTTGCATTCAGTCCTTCAAGTATCGTTTTATTTTCTGTTTTTTGTTGTATTAGCTAACTTATTATTTATTTACCTACTGATGAAATCTCAGGCAATATATATAGTTTTCCTTTCCTTCTCTCTGTCTTTGTACATACATACCTGACATCAAAGTTTGTCAGTACTCTAAAGTGAGTGTGGTTTTATTCCTTACTAGATTTTGATCAAATCTCACATTATGATAAACCATAACAAATAGGACAAGTCTGAAATTCAGGGTTGTTAAGTCAGGGTCACTTTTTTTAGTTAATTGTCAGCACTCTATTGACTGCATTTCTTGAAGGATTTTCATTAAACTTCACACACGTTTAAAGCTCCAAAATGTCTTGAAGAATTTAAAGTTTCAGAGTTTTTAGGTCAAGGTCACTGTTTCTATTTATAGAAAATCTTCAGCATTCTAATAATATCATTCATTACGAAAGTTTTATCAAGCCATCCACATTTGAAAACAACAATTGAACAAGTTCAAGTTTCAGTGTTGTTGGTCAAGGATAAAAGTCACTGTGTTTGTTTGCCGGATGTATCAAAACAATGAGGCTCTGCCTCAAAATGACCAGGTCTGATTTTGAACTATAGCATTTGCAGGGTCAAACAAATGCCTTTGTTTCATTAATACTAAACAGATGCTGAGTGGTCTCCCCTTAAGCATTGATGTCATCACAGTTCTCTACTTAAGTTGAGTAACCTGAACTTATAGCCTCATTATTTGTTTATCTTTTGAGCTATATATACTAAAAGGATAAAGAAATGCAGGGTGAACTTTAAACCAGAAATTAAGTATGATATCAGGCTTCATTTAAAACGAAATTTTGTATACTTACAGATAAATTAAAGCTTAAAAATTTCCAAAGTCTGTCTTTTGCATCTGACAATTGGTTTAGAGGTACTAACGATTAAATTGAATGGACCCATAGGATTTTGAAATTTTGAAATTGCACTAAGTCATCAATCTCTTGTGTGTCCGCCATTTGCTGTGGTCACGGCCCTTATTCTTCTGGTCATAGAGTTCATGAGAGCGTTAATCCGTCTTATGGGGATGTTGTCCCACTCTTCAATCAGAGCTCTGGTCAACTGCTCTCGAGTAGCAGGGGGTGGTGGCGCTTTCGAACCTGTCGATCGGGGACAAATCAGGGCTATATGGCGGCCAATCTAGTGGTTGAATGTTGTTGTTGGCCAGAAAGACTTGGCAAATCCTTGCTATATGGGGCCTAGCATTATCCTGCTGGAGGGTTAGATTATGCTGCTGTAAGAAAGGGATAACATGCTTCAGTGGAAACTGTCGTGGAGCATGTGCAGCGACCCAGGCCATACGATGCTGACGTCGAGCAGGGGTAAGGTGTGGACCTACGTAGGGGCAACGTGCTCTTACACCAACTTCTCGTAATCGATTCCTTACAGTTTTTGAACTTATAGGACGCCCATGATTTCCACGAACATTAAGTGCACTCTCAACGGCAGTAAGGCACCGATTACGCACATGAGAGACGACGATATAGCGATCCTGACGTCGTGACGTTACGTGCGGACGTCCTGACCTAGGTCGATCGGCCAATCGCCCAGTTTCCCGAAGACGTCTTAAAAGAAGTTCTATGGTGGAAACATTAACATCAAAGTGCCTAGCAACCTGATTTTGCATCTGTCCTTGCATCAGCATCTGAATGGCCTGACCTCTCTGAACTTCTGCGAGTCATGCCATTCTTAAAACGAATCAAATTCTCAATTAATTTTAGGGAAGCAGTTGGTCTGTATAAAGACTAACGAAGAGTGACTTGACCAACGCTGCATGAGGCCAGAACAACACGGTGCACAAGATTCTTGTTTTTTCCTTCCTCCATTTACCAGAGCTGCGCACTGTACCGTGACTAAATTTCCGATACATGACAAGGTGTAATATGACCTAATTACTCAATCCACAAAGTTTCAAATAACACAAATAACAGTCCAGTTTCAATGACCAGCTGCACAGCTGACAAGTGTGATTATTGTGTTATGTTGTATTACATAGGGCATTGATATTAACATTAATCAGTAAACTATTGAAACTCATCTTTATTCCACTTCATGATTATAGGAGGTGACTAAAACGGAAGGCCCTGCAGAATTTGGAGCTTTCTTCTGTGTCTCCTACTGAGGAGGCATGATAAGAGTGCAAAATGGATTTTTCCGATTACAATGTTTTCTGTCTGTTCCTTCTTTCTGTCAATTATTTGCCACTTTTTGGATTATCTTTCCAACTTCATGACATTTGCTGTTGCGAGGTTGTTAAACCCTATAAAAGCAAAAGAAAAATACAATAATGTTACTGTACAATTGCTATCCATGCTGAGTATGTGCCCTTTGGATTGTTACAGTCAGCCTCCCATGCATCCAAATCTGATATATGCCAACATTGGGGTGTTCCTGATGTGTGGGTTCTTGATGTCAGGAAAGGTGATGAGGAAGGAATTGTCACTAGTTTGTGCTGGACAAATGTTTTTCTTCGCCTTCAATATGTACACCAACACAAATCTTCACTACTCACAGTGGCAAAGGGTAAGTTTCACTTACTAGAAACATACTTACATGAACATGGATTGAATTGCTCCACACCTAGTCTGGTTTACAATGTAAAATAAAAATCAACATTTATTTATATTTCTATATGTAATGAAAATTCAATATTTACATGACTCCATATTAGAATAGGAATTTAAAAAAAATTTGATGGGGAACACTAAAGCATTTTCAAATTCTGAAAAAAATACTGTTTTGAAAATTTGAGTGATAGACTTTTGTAGAGGATTTCTGTGAACTGGTAATCGATTGATAACTAAACTAAGTTGTGTTTGTTCTTCCATTCATTAATGATAAACATTAGTTCTGTTATTATGTAATTTTATCATTCTTTTTTCAGATTTTGCCAAAATCGCATTGGCAGCTTAAAATGGTATCTTTGTTAAAGAATGTTTAAGCTCATTACTGTTCTTAATCCGGACACCTTTAGGTTTGGAATTAACTGAAATATTTTCAAGATTACATATCGATGTCAGTCTGAAAGCTGTTTTCCATCCAATGTGTATTACATGATATAATCAAATAAATATACAACTTATGTTCTTAATTTGAAAGCAATAAATATAGTAAGAAAAAACATTTATTATTTACGGTATTTTCAATTTTAGTTTTGCAACAAAATATTCTCTGACATTAAGAAGAGTAAAGAAGAGTTTAGTAACATCAGGTCTAATTTTTCAAGGGATTTGTTCAGTTGAATGCTTAATTCCAAACATCAACTTTCAAAATCTGATGGTTTCATGGGTCATTGGACCTTTATTTTTGGGAAGGAATTGCTTTGATTACACAATACTTGTCAAAGCTGGGGATGATTTATAACTGTTTAACACACTGATATTTTATCTTTATTGCTACTTTCAGATACGTATGGGAGTACGACATATAGGATGTGCAGGAATGTTCATTTTGTACTCGCATCTACAAGACAGGAAGTGGACAACCCATCTCCGTCGCATAGGGGAGATAACTGTTGGTTTATATCTTCTTGGGATCACCTACGTCCTGAACAATAGTGCAGAAGACAAGCGTGCCTTCTTGTCTCATGTTGTTGGGGGCGATTGGAGTAGATACTTTTATACACTCATCATTGCTTGTGCAGCTTTAAGTTTTTTTTCAGGATATTTCCTTAGGGATATGTCTATCTCCGTGATTATTCTGCTGACACTGGCTACTGTTTTTGTGGACTGTGACTTAACATTCTGGGTAGACAGACGTGGAATGCATTACTGGAATCAAATCAGAATTGTGTTAGATGACATTTGTTTAATTTTGGGTTTTTCAATGTTGACAGTAAGATTTGATAACATAGTGAAAACGAACACGGATTAATATTAAATTATCTTAAAAGCATGCCATTTCATATTATGATATATATACATTGAAAACGATATATGAAACATTCATCATCTTTTCATTATTTTTTTTTCAAATTAAGTGAGATAATATTTTACAAGTTATCAAAGTGTGAAAGTCATGATATTTAACCATGGTGCTGTTCATGGGAATTTTAAAATGTATTGAATATTGTAATAAATATATGTTACTGTTGATATAATTGCTGAAGTAAAAAAAAATCATGTATTGATATACATATTTGTATTCTCATCAGAATTGTTCGTATTCTTAGTTATATACCAATATGTTGAGACAAGGGTCTAACAGGAATATGTATGCAAATATTTCACACTTCAGTGTTATCTCTGGCAATCAGTCTGAAAGCCTGCTGATTTCAATTCAGTAAATATGTCTATATATGGTCAAACCTTTCTATAAAGGCTACTTACTTGACTTTGAAAAAAGTAGTGTTATGTCAGAATGACGTTTAAAGCAGGCTGAACTGTAATGGCAAATTTTCTCTATTTCTCGATCAGAATGTAGAGACTGGCACAAATATACCAGGATTTGTTGCTGTCTAGATGAACGACCTGTTTATCAGTTTTTTTTTCATCTATATTTCTCTATTAGAAAGTATTGACTTGCACAAGTATACCAGGATTGTTTTTGCGGTCTTGTTGAACTACCTGTTTATATGGTTATTTGAACTTTTGTGTGGTTAGAACAACATTTGGACACAAGGACACACCTCTATGGAGAGATGTACCAACCTACCTATAGGTGTGTAAGCAATCGAAACCGAAATCTGTACATGCTGATCAACTGTAGTTATATTCGTGAGTGGGTGGCGACTGTAGACTGTGTAGGCAATCTAAGATCAGAGAGACACGGGAATGATCATCACCCTGTCGTAGCCCCAAATGGTATGTGTAGCATTTTCGTCCCAGTCTGCCGGATACGCCCCCTTTTGAAGATTACAATGGAGCACCGTCCAACTTCGAAGCCATAACAATATACGTTATACGACGTCGTGATTCGTTTGATGTACATCAAAGGATCAAACGTCTTGTCCACAAGGTGTCGCATAGGGAACCTTCCATTTTGCTATGTTATGTCCCAGGGGTGCAGTGAGCGAAAGTGATCGTAACCCCCGAGTATCGAGGATGTCGAATGCTGCGTGCTCATTGTGTCCGGTGGTCAGGTCTAGACTCGGACTAGATTTCTCTGCCAAAAATGCACTAAAAGACCTCACTAAAACAATAATAATAGAACCTATCTCTAGAAATTTGACTCAGTTCTTTGTATTCGATATTTCAAGCTATTTTGCACTTTCAAAGGCTTGGTTTTGTTAAAAAAATACTCAGTACAAAGCTTACATTTGTTCAGAAACACTCACTACAATGCTTAGTTGTTTTGTTCGGAGACACTCGCAGCAAAGCTTAGCTTTGTTCAGAAACACTCACTAAAAAGCTTAGTTTTGTTCAGAAACACTCACTAAAAAGCTTACATTTGTTCAGAAGCACTCACTAAAAAGCTTAGTTTTGTTCAGAATCGCTCACTAAAAAACTTAGTTTTGTTAAAAAATACCACTCCTTTTTTTATAATCAGAGGAGATCGAAGTATAAGACTTGTTTTTTCTTCTTTTTTTTAAAATTCAGATATTCAAGAGACGGAGGCCATTCTAACACGTTACCTATGTAAAAGGAAATAAACCAAGCGGAAGTGAAGCGATAGCCAGACAAATAACCAGCTGTACATGTATGTCTTTGTTTAGGAAGGAATAAAGAATCCTTTTGTAACTACTGTAAGAACTGTTGAACACAACGTTTGTAAATGTCGAAAGCAATTCCGGTTATTTGAATTTTTCTTCATTAAAACATACATGTATATTGATAATTTTTTATGCAAATGTGCATGTAATTTGATGACTAATTTCCAATCCAGTTTTATTTGAAAAGCAAATCTTCCTCCGCCAGCAGGTAGCGTCGTCATGGTTATAAATGTAAACAACTTTTTATAGACTGACTCACGATGTTTGTATTTTCAAAAATCAACCCTGATCAATACCCGTGTGATTGCTGAAGCAATAGATGAGGTTATGAAGAAAAAAGGAAACCTAACATATATTTATAAAGATATAATTTGCATCTGATAAAATTATATATGTAAATGGTATAAGAATTGATAGTCAAAACTTCGATGTTTATATAGGAAAACGAAAGTACAGGTAAAATGCATTCAACCATATTATTTTAAAAAATCTCTCTAGAATACCTGAAAAGATCAGGAAATTTGTGAAAAGCAAATGAATCTCATTATTGATTATATGAATAAGATAGGCACCATTCAGGTTTAGGAAAATGCCTACATTGTTATATTATGGGAAATACAGTTACTCATAACGAGCGATTTTAAGCCTATCATAATTAATCGTTGTCGAAATCAAAGTACTGAAAGTACTGGTATGCTAAGACCATTAAAACAATAAATTCTTTGTTATTAGCTTGCTATATACTGAAAAAAACTATATGCAAGCAGTACATCATTGCAGCCCATAAAAAATGAACAAGCATAGTAGTATTACTTATGTAATAAATGTCCCAAATAGGCTCCAAGATGATAGGGAAGTTGTCCATTTCTTTGGATACATTGTAGGGAATGTTGATCTTGGACACCATATTATCACTTTAAAGACTGCGTATCTTATTGGTTTAAGACCATTAGCTAGACCATCATGCAAATAACATGCTACGTACAAATATTGGGCAGCTTCATTTTCCAGATTGTTTGTAAATGACTGCATAAGAGTGCCAATTTTATAAAACAAACATGATTTGTCACCATAACTTAAAATAGAAGATGCCTATTCTTCTGGAACACCTGGTCTTATTCTCCTTGTACTTTTTCAGGGAATCTTCAAGTAGATATTGTCTTTGTTTCAATTTCACACTTGTTTTGCTGGTTCTACAATTCTGTTGACATGTTTATATATTCTTTGTTCTCTAAAACTTGTCGCAAGATACTTTATTCCTCTTATATTATCATTTTTTAAACATCCTTACAGTGACCATGAACCTTGAAATTTGCAAGATGTGAATATCTTTTAGGTTGTGAAATTTGAAAGAAGAATGAGGGTAATGCAAAGGAAAACACACCCATGCAACTATCCGTTTTTTGACTGTGACCTTGATCTCGGACATCTGACCCTGAATTTCTTAAGAAACCGAATTCTCCTCACAAGGGATACATGTTCCAAATTTGATTGAGTTATACTAACTGTTTTAGTCTCAATTCGTTTACAAGGTAATCATATTGTACTTATGCAAGTACTGTGACCTCTACATTCAATCCTCAAAATCATTACTATATCCTCTCCACATTGCCCAGGGATAACTGAAACTGTAATCCAAATGATAACTAATACCCCCAACACCCACAGCCTTACTTATCTCCCCATGGTGACCTTTTGCACAGAAACATCCTCTGAAACACAGCGGCATGTGCACATATTCCCTGACACTCCTGCGAAGTTTTGTTGAAATTGGTCCACAGGTTTGGAAGTTGACCAACATGCAAAACCTGTCTATATTGACCAGTTGCCATGGCAATCAATATTTCGAGAGAAAATGGTGCATGCACATCTACACATTGTCCCGAATATTACTGTAAAGTTTCATTTGAGTTGTCCAGACAAGATGTGTCTACAGACAGACAAACAGATGGATGGACGGATAGACAACCTGGTTCCAGTTTACCCACCTTTTGGTGGTATAAGAATGCACAAGAGTGCTTACAAATTCCATGTGGACAGACATCATTGAAAAATAATAATAATAATAAAAACATGATAAAGATGCTTATATCTTGTTTTATTCAGTTTTTAGATACAGTATTCTTTCCATGCTTTGATCAGCAATGTAATCTTGTCATGTCAATATCCTAGTACAAGACTGCATACACAAAATTGTTGTAGGTGGACTTTTAAGATGAATAAAAAAAAAAAAATACATGCCTAAGCTTAAATGAAGGTTTTAAACAGAAGTTGTAATATGTTCAGTATGCAGTGATTTTTCTAGACAGTTGTAAACCATAAACTTGGTATACAGCGATCTTTTCTACACATTTGTAAACAACAAACTCAGTATGTGGTGATCTTTTCTACAAAAAGTTTTTTTTATATATATTGTATACACTAAACTCAGAAAAAAAAATAAATAAGTAAACCTTTCTATGTACACTACAAACTCAGTATACAGTGATCCTTTCTACACAAACTTGGTATAACTAGTGAATCTTTCTACTCAAGTAAATTGAAGATTGTATACAAATTTACTACAAATGCAGTATACAAAGATCTTTTCCACATTTTTTAAGTTTCTGCCATTTGTTGATTCTTCTTTCGTGATGGTAAATATATTGCCGCCTTTAGAGAGTACTGTGACCTTAAAAGGCAACATGGTTGTTAGCATCTCCTCAAGTGAATAATCATCTTCAACATCTAATTGGAGGCCGGAAAGAAGGACGTTTTTCTCCACCATAAGGTCCTCAAATCCATTGTTGGTCATAATAGCCAATTCCAAGTTAGAAGAATCAATAGAGATACCTTCTACCATTCCAGATTTCATTTCTTCAGGGACATCCACCTCCTGAAAGAGAGTAAGGGAAATAAATAACTATATTTCATTATTGCTATGATTATGTGCAAGAAATATACACTTCTGTATAAGCTTATAGTCTTGAACTTCCCAATAGGAGTCTATATTAAATATACTGTAATTACTTATTTTGACGTTCAGGACTGTCAAATTATTAAGCGATGGATAGCTAGCAAAATAATAATATCTCGACCATGGTCATACAGAGATTGTGTAATTTAATTAATTACATTGGACCGTCATGTAATGGTAATCTAATTATTTTGAAAATACCTGTAATGGAAATGCCATTTTCATAACATAATTTAAATTTATTTAATTACATCATCATGTAATTGAACCCATGCCCGTTACAAACATTAGCTGTCCTAACTGATCCTAAAATTAACTTTGGCTACTTCTATCACAAAATTAACTTTGGCTATGTCTATTACAAATGCCACATTTAGCTACAGTAGAGGTATTTCAAAAATGTATGTCATTGTAGCTGAAAGGACATAATTAATGGTTACTTAACCAGAACTACAGTTCTGAACAAACCACTACAAAGCCTGGTTAACTGTACTAAGAAAATGTCCTCTCAATTAATCAATTTCATTGATTATTGACATCTTATTGTTGTACTCACTTGAGTTTCTTAAAGTTTCAATTTGACTTTTAATAAGGCCCAAAGTGATAATACTGCAATATCTTAATTAGCTCTCGAGGGGTATTGGTTTGACTATTTATCCCATTTCATTCCATTCACCATGGAAACAAAACTCTAAAACGCTAAAAAACAGTCGACAATTAATGACAAATATTGAGTCTAGGGCTGTGTAAAATTGATGAATCAAAAGTGTTGAACTGCAAGTGGATGCAGTTGACATAATACTGAAATGAAATGAACAAATACAGTACATATATTAAATGTTCAGGCATAATAAGAATTGTACCAATTACACTTTACACATTCACACTGGGACCTTACACTTTACACATTCACACTGGGATCTAACACTTTGCTAGGTTTATCCTAATCTTTATTAAAACACCTTCCGGGATTCAGATGTTAACTGACATCTTCATTATTCCCAATCTTTATATTGCAATCGTTCACATGCATCACTCTTCAACAGAATCAATGAGACATCATGTCAGAAAGACAAAAACTAAATTTAAGCTAAAACTAATTATATTAACTTCACATGTAAACCTTACAATTGGCATACCTGTAGAGTTCCCGTACGATTTCATATCCTGGCCTTGGGGTACTTATAAATTATCTCCGATTAAAAATTTGAAAGAGCTAGATCTACAATAGCACGGACAGTGACCGATATTTTAAAGTAAAATCGATATATTACACAGATAGATTCCTAGATCTATTCACGGTAGCGTAAGTAGTACAGTACAATATTACGGATAAGTTTTTTTTCTGCTTAATTTCCGATATGTTGGGCCACTGACAGAAGTGACTGCAATGAGACCATTATGAAACGATCATTCAAAAATAAAACCATTTCAAAATACTGAAATACTTTACGGAAGCAACAAAAATGTGCTAGATGCTTACATAACATTTTTCAAATGCATACTGCTTCAAAGCCAAAGGAAAAGTCTTGAAACTATTTTGAAAAAAAGTGCCATGGCGGCAGTGCCCAGCTTGCGCGTCGAGCCTAAATTCAATACATGCGATGGCTCATTTCAAATGAATTGTTGCAAAAAATGCAATTGCTAGTTCAGTATAAGTATTGACACTAAATTCAGCTTATATATATAGTGATACTTACCTACATCTTCTTTCAGCCGCCGTCTTCTTTCCGGGGCAGCACCGAGCACCCCGGCTGTTTCCGTCAAAATTTTATGCTACTCTAAATCATTCTTATTTTAGTTTCATTCTTATTTTCAACTACATATTTCAGTATTTTCAAAAGTTTTCAACAGTATTAAACGGGATGAAAATTTTCGAAAAAGAAAAAAAAAAGAAAGATATGACTCCCACAATGCATCGCGCGGAAAAGAAAGTTCAGCCGCCATATTGGCATCGCCTCGCGAGATTTACCACCATAAAACGTGAGTCTTTGTCATTGTATTTACAAATTTCGATGTCTGATTATCATTAATACACAACACAAAACGTTTTCTTGATTTACAAGTAATGAAG